>NW_028145439.1:3572500-3720000 GCF_977016875.1 Pavona decussata | reverse complement strand
ATTCACTGTGTAATCAGCGAAAAAACATTTAAAAATATACTTATCGGGCCCGATAACTTACCGGGACTTTCGAGAAACGGGCCCCTCAGGCCTGTACTCAACTGAGTTGACGATTTAGTATGGAAATATAAACATTTGTATCGGAGCTTTATCGCTGGTTGTTTTAAGTGGGTAGAACTGACATTAAACTGTCTAGCAAAGAAAGAAGGAAAGGAAGACAAACGGAACTTACATTTGAATATCCATTTCTCCGTGTTTGTTTGTCAACATAGTTTGGATCTGGAATCCTTTCTTCTTTTTTGACTGGATGTATAGTTCTGCATTTCTATAAAGCTACGGAAAAACAAAGTAAATTAGAAATAAATGTTTATCGTTTAGTCCCAGTTTCAAAATTATACGTCCGCATGTGCGCCGTTAACAGCCTTTTCAGAACTACCCCTGAAAATTGAGCTGTACCCGTGAGACAATTTCTAACTCAGTTCCGTGTGGGAGAGTCAGTTGCTTAGTCAATTTACCTACCCAGGGACAGATTTGATAAATTCGATCCAGATTCCACCGTTTTGGGAAATATCACCTCAGTTAGTTAACAAACAAACCTGAGATCCGATTCTTGTGCAACTCACCATGCACAATTCTTTGTCCAAAATATGTTATAGTACGTTACCAAGAGAGCCCCACGCCTTAAACAAACTTGGAATGTGTCAACCAATTCGCTGCTAGGGGCCCAGTCGGGAAAAATCATACATTCAAGGGACAAATGGCATTTTCTTCTCACTACTTAGGCCAAATATAGTCTGAGATGAACTTTGCAGTATATGAGATAAGCGTTTCTTTCAAATTACTGAGGCATTTTCTCAAAAATGTTACTTCAGGAATTCACACACTTCAAAATTTTTCGTAATTTAATTGAATAAATGAAATTTTCGACTTATCATATTTAGTCCCGTTTTCCTCACTTTTCTTCCTTTTTGCTCGCATCTTATCGGGTCAACTAGAAAACGTTTATTCGGATCACTAATACGAGAAATTAAGCTAAGCCGCAAAGTTTGTCAAAATGTGCTATTTATACCGATAACGACAAAAAAAACTTACCCATGTAGATCGATGCAAAGGCTTTGCATCATCTAACATTTTAAACATATGGTTTTCGTTGCACAAAAAAGCATTCCTGTTCGCTTTTTCGTGCAATGGGTATCGTCTTGCTATGCCTTGACTCAATAACAAGGTTAAAACCCCCGAAACGTTAACGTTAAAACTTGTTGAAACTTTGAAAATTATTTGAAACTTGACTTCACTTGCTTGCAGCGCGAGCGGCGCGTGTGCGCACCTTTTTCCCGCCAGCGGCGCGTGTGCGCACCTTTTTCCCGCCAAAACGACTGGTTACCAGATCATCGCGGTAAACATTTACGCACGCGTAGTATTGATGTTTTGGTAATTCGCGAAAATGTCATTTTTACGAGCAACCTTCCGACCTTCCGACTAACTTAAATCATGGCCTAAATGCTATTTTTCGCCTCATTTACACTCGATTGAAAGTGCCTTTAATGTAATGTTTATTACTTTCTCATCTGAAAGAACACGTCTCTGAAAGACGTTTCGTGAAAAAAAAAAAAAATCGATTTTCTTAGTCTTCTCTTGGTTCTTCTCGGAGCTGTGACGTAGATTAAGGAACACCTGACTTCAATTTCGTCCTAGCTGTTCAATATTCCTTTCTGTGTCAGAACTCTCTTCAGCTGATCCATGACATTGCAGATATAACACGAAAGTCGACAACAATATAGTACCAACACTCACTATTTTCCATCCACTTCGTTTGCAACACTCTAGCGCTGGTTCCTGAATCTAAGTCACATGACGTCCGTCGGTCTTGCCATGGCCCAGTTAGCGGCCTGGGTAGACCGTAAAATTACAGGATTAAAGAAATTGTCGAATAATTGCGTTTTCTACAAATTGAAACATTTTTTCGCAGACGTTCTTAGGGAGATGTGTAGATTCAGGTGAGAGAATAAAAAATAAAAAAAAATAATGCAAAGGCACTTTAAGTGTGAAGATGTGACCTGATGAAATTATGGGGTGATCTAATTGGCATGCGCATAATTTTTTTTTCTCGTCAGTGGGAAATATGTAAATGGCTGGACCAAAGAAAACTGTAAATTTTTGACAAGCCCTTGGAAGCGGTCCATGGCGGGGTGTTCACTTGCTCTTCCAATTTGGTAGGAAATTCGTTGCATTTATGTATTTAATTCTGGTCTGATTCATCCGACCCTTCTCATCTAGGCATGGTTTCCGCAGGGCAAAGCAAATTCAGTGGCCTAAGAGCATGATAGCAAAAGGTGCTTTGGACAGCAAATGAGTTCATCAACTTGGAATGTTTAACATTGCAACAACATTACTTACCCGGGCGCTCCATCGACTTAACAGGTCCTACCCAAATCGGAGCATTTTTGCTCGTTAGATAGATACTGCCACAATCTCAGGCCAGTGTCAACTGTACATCTCTTCAGGGACGAGACCTTCACCATCACTTTAAAATCTTCAAAACTGTCCGAATCCTGGCGCAGTGTGGCAAACTCTTGACAGACTTATCCCCGTATAAAGTTTTCAGAGGCCAATCTTCGATCGAAATTTAAGTTGTCTTTCAGTTCGTAGAACAGCAAATGAAATGACCGTTAAGAATTTTAAAAACCCGTTTTGAGCTGAGGTGCGCATGTGCGAATAAATTTTTGATACAACCATTGTGTAAGGAAATATCTCTACATTGGTGCGTGTTTCAGTTCAGTATAGATTAGCATATTTTAAAATGCTGAGATTTTTGCCACTTACGAAACAAAAAAGGCGAAAACGAGGCATCACAGGACCGTGACAGCTTAGCCCTGGCACTGATTCATACGCCGTAACCATTAAAGCTTTCTTTAACAACCAGATATACACTGTACTTTGTTACTCCTTTTAGCCACTCATATTGAAGAGAAGAGTATTACTTCCTGACTTGCTCTTTGCGTATTTGCTTTATAAGCTGATCAGTTACTGCATCTTTTGCCAGTTATTTGAGCGGCTAGAATGGCATTCGACACAAATGAAACGCATGGTACAAACTAAGGTTTGGTCCCCAAAACGCACGCAAACAACGAATAAATAAGAGAGTATAGACAACTTAGTGCGCGACTTGGTCCTAATTTGACAGCAAGCGCAGTCGAGCAGCTCAGTTGGTAAAGCCTCAGATTTTAAAATAATAAACTGTTTATTGATCGGAACCTTTTTTTTTTATTTTTCTGAACGCGAGTTTCACGTGCATTTTAAGATAAAGATCAACGATAAGAACATATGACTTTCCATAATTTTCTTATCGTTCGGATCTCTATTAGAAGCCCTCACAAGGCGTAGCCAAAATGCACTTACAATGCGACGCGCCTTACCGTGGCCACCCAACAAACTTCTTTTTGATAGATGAGTTAATCGTTTGTCTCACGATTGAGTCACAAAGATGTGGATCGCGATCCACATCTTTGTGACTCAATCGTGAGACAAACGATTAACTCATCTATCATTTTAAACCACGATGACAAACACCTTTTATAATATTAAACTTCTTTTTACAAGTTTTCCAAAAAAAGTTCAGTTGTTGGGTGGCCACGGTAAAGCGCGTCGCACTGTAACCTGCGCGAAGATGTCTTTCCGCTCAAGGGAAATAGGAGACGTCGAAGACGTCTGCGTGCAGGCCGAAACGCACGCGGCACCGAGAAAACAGTTTATTTGTTGAATTTATACATTCTTCATATATTCTTGGGAGAATAACGCTTCGGTTATATTAAGGTTATCACATTGAACACTGTAATTTTTAAGTCTCAAATAGTAAATCTTACCGAATGTTTCCAACTGCGGGTAACCACTTAAGTCGACATCTTAAATGTGAACACTTGTACTGTAGGCAACAGCAAATAATTATAACCGAAACTAACAAATCGGCAAGTTATGGGACGCGACTCAAAATTAGCCCCCGATTGGGTTTACGAAATTGTAAATAATTGTTATATGCGGAAAACATTTCAAAAATGACCTGTAAAGATAAAAATACATAAAAATACACTCTTTTTTTCATAAGAACGTCTAATTTGGGGGCTGAGGCTGAACGTTCTTATTATTTTTGTTAATTTGAGCCTGAAAGGTTCCTAATTCTTAGTTATATGTTATAGTATTTCAATAAATCTATGCAGACGTGACCAATACATGTCACCTATTATTTGGGTTGATTGGGCAATATAGACTGAAAGTTTTACATGTATCATTTTATCCGTATTTCAAACTGTCCATTTTAAACACATTTGGTCGTAACAGAAGCTTATGCTCCTGGTCGTAATTAAAAAGTGTTCAGCTGACTCTCAGCCTGGGTAATGTTCTTAGTATGTTCTTAAAATTTTAGTTCATCTCAGCCTTAACCTGACGTTCTTACCAAAATAGGCTCTTACAAAAAAAAGAGTGTAAAATGAAAATGAATACCACATTTTCTCGAACTACAGCGGCTGGTATGGGAGCTTATTTCAAATTTTAAACTTTTGTTTGTCCAACTTCCAAAAAAAGTTAGGTTCTTTTTTCTGTGGTGGGAAACGAAAAGTTATTCAACTAGCTTCAGTTGCCACAGTTCTTATCCTCTATTTACCGTTGACAGGTTACTTTTTATTTCAATTTTCATGCCAAAAATGGAAAATAGAACTTTATTTGATGCTGCGACTGCCAAAAAAAATCCCCCAAAAGAAAATTCCCAGAAACACTTGCGACAACATTCATGCAGAAACTGACTGCGTTTCCATAGCATCAAGGACAGCATCTTTTACACGTAGTAGGTGGGGGTAAGGAGTTGCTCATACAATTTTGCTTCCACTATTAACCGATTTTATTGCAGTTTTTGGCATCATAATAGTCTGATATCTTTCTTGGATTAAGTGTTTTTCATCTCATCAACTTTTTGCTAAAAAATCTACGTTTTATTTGGTTTTGAATTAAAACAGCTGTTAACCCCTCCCCCCGTTAAATTACTCTCGAACCGACACGTCAGCTGCGTAACAATCACGAGCACGCGCAGATTGGGAAAATGTTTCGTCCAACATGGCGGACACTTTGGTGAGGCTAATAATTTTTCTCCTTTTTATTAGTTTTCGACCGATAACGTCCGATGCAGACCTAAATCAAAGAGGTAAGTCACTTAAGCGTCTTTTTAAACCCCTTTCTTCTTTGAAGGGATTTTTATTTCGGAGAAAAAAGTGTGTCAAGCCGGCTTGTGGTTCGCGCACGGAGGGCATGTGTTTGAATGACTAAAGAGAAAACTTTTGGTTAACTCGCTAAAAATATGACTTTTCTAGCTTCTTTCAAGGAGAATGGACTGTTTCTGAAAGAAAATGAGAGGAAAATTTTGCAAAGACATTTCCCTTTCGCGCATCCAATTTTCGTTCGATGGGACCGATTTAGCTCAGTGCCCGGGGATTCTTTCCGCTATCAATTGTTCCTAAGTTTCTATTGATCATGGTAGCCGGCTTTTACCATATGTTGTTACCTTTTCGTTTATTTGAGTAAACAAACAAGGTATTTCCTCATGGCAATGAAGCTGTGCCTTAAAATTGACTTTGAGGATTTATTCGCCTTGAGCAACTGTCATGTTTCAAGTTTTTGTGACCAGACAAAAGAAAAAATGGGGGGAGGGTGGAGAGGAGGCATAGGGCAGTGAACGTTCTGATGATACTGTGGAAAAGATGAGATTACAAAGGACAGAAAATAAATGAAGTGACTGGTATTTGGGCACTTGGCACAGTGACCATATAAATTTGAAAAAATAAAATAATAATAGTCGGCATTCACAACGAATTTCCTGCAGGGTTTAGAATTTGCAAAAATCATGTAAACTTGGGCAGATCTTGATGATGCCCACACAAAAAATGAGAGTTTAATTAAGTACAAACATCCAGCACCAATGATATATAACAATGTTAGCACTCTAGCTACTGGACTAATATTATTATAAAGGAAATTTCCATTTCTTGTAACTACATGTATGTGTACTGTAGTATGTTAAAAACTAAGTTTGAAAATAGAATATACTACTTTGAAGGACATGAATTCTGTATGTACAAATTCTGAGTGGCATATTCAGAAATTCTTATGCAGCATTTCGAATGAATTTGATTTTTTGTATAACAAGCCTTTCAAATTGGTTCTTTCCATTTGACAAATGGAAAGCATCTTCAGATCTGTGCCATTTTTCAGTAACTGGTACAGTACTCAACTTGGCAACTCACAATACTTAAACATTGAGAGCATTATGGTGCAAATTATGTGTCACACAACAACAACAGCAACATACAGTGTAATAATATACACTTAACGTATGGTCCCGAGGGAAACAGGTAGTTTTGTTTTCCCGAGAGTCCTGAGAGGACTGGAGGAAAAACAAAACTAACTAGTTTCCCGAGGGACCACCTATTAAGTGCTTTGTTATAGATTTAGACTTTCCCTTTAACAATCACAGCAAAACAAACAAACAAACAAACAAACAACTGAGAGGGCAACAACTGCGGAATTGTATCCCGGTTGGGATACATTTGTATTTGATCAGGGACACATGGCCAAGAATAAACCAATCACAGTGCTTGTTTTGTTGAGTGAAAGTCTAGGTATATAACAATAATTATTGTTTAACAAATGCAGACAAGTTGTAGTGGCTTATTAAGGCAGATAACTAATGCTTTTTTAAAACACTTCCCAAATGACAATGAATAAAAACAACATTATTTGTAAAATAATTAGTACTATAGGTTAAATATTATCTATATATACATTATCTGTTTGATATTTCAGAGTCTAATGTTAATATTGACCAGCATGTGAGGGAAGAATCCACAGCTGGTAAGCGATCTGAGGAAGATCGTCAAGATCAGGTACAGTGTTCTTTTAAGCACCACCGATGAATTTTTAACTGAGATTTCACACCATAAAGGGCATTGATTTCATATATTTTCCTGTATTTTCAGCCATGTGTTCGATGAAAAATCTAAAATATTGAAACTTTACAAACAGTCTAGAAATTGCCTAGAAGACATTAGAGGCCTTTTAATTGGCAGGACATAGAGACTATAAAACAGTTCTTCACTTGGTTTACAAACATTCCCTGGGATGCTAAAATGGTGTTGTTTTCTGAGACTGCATTTTGAATTATGTATTGGTGGAAATAAGCTGATTATTTTGATGTCTGGGACAGGTAAAATAGAATAAAGATGTTTTGTGAAAAGGGATTGGTGTATTTGGATCCTTCTTTTGTTTGTCAAAATTTATTGTCCATTGGCTTTTTTTTTAGTGAAATTAGTTGGTCTGTCTATTGTTTGTCTGTTTTGTTGACGTCATTAACAAGTCGTTTGTAGGGTGCAGGTAGCTGTTGGCAAGAGCTCAGTGGTGTTTATTCTTAGTTAGTAAACTAACTTTCCAGAGTTTTGTTCATTAATTGTCTGTGGAACCGAGGTTACATTTTTTTTTAAAGCAAATGCCTGGATTGCAAACTTTATTGAAGTACAACTGGGACAAATGAACATTGTTGTTCATTATCACAGAATTGAGACTGAAATACTGTAGGTTATTTATTCAGGAAATTTCATTACTTATTGGTTTCTTAAAGAATTTTTCTTAAGTTAGCAAGACCATTGTTTTTTGGTGTTATTACAATTATTTTGCAAATGGCAAATACATATAAAACTAGTTAGAGCAAAGTGCAATGTAAGGATTTTTTGGAATTCAAAGAGACTTTGTATCTTCTACAAGTGTTTCTCGATCTCTTGCAGGCCTCAGCAGCAGAAAATGCTGACAAAGTAGAAACCCAGGAAAGCCCTGGCTTTCTTTCTCAGATAATTTCTGAGATAGCAGCTCCTTTATATGAGGAAGAAGAAGACTTCCTCTCGGAGGAGAACAGTAAAGATTCAGACACCAAGGTTGGTGAATGGACAGGTTATCTTTTCTATGCATTGTCCAGTAGGCTCTTTTCACAATGGTCTTGTTCATTTTACTACAATTACCAGAATCCTTATAGTTTCTTTTCTTTGTAGTGTCTTTTGTAGTTTCTTTTGTCTTTTCTTTGTAGTTTTCATTAGTAAAATTAACAAAAAAATCTGAGATGAGTTATGGTATTGTAGTTGTAGTAAAATGATGCTATCATGAAAATAGCCTTGGAATTAATAATCTAATAGTCTTGATATCCATATTAATCCACATGTCAATTCTTGGGACAAAGTCAGATGTTCTGGGCCAAGGGTGCAGAATTCTTCAGCGGTACTTGTCCCAGGGTAGAGGGCCAGGGTAATTCAAAAGAACTTCGTAGGGTTCATGTTGTAATTTAATTCATAATTGCTCATTTGATGTTGTTTTATACTTTGAGTTTCCTACATGATTGTATTTACTCCTGTTGGGAGTAGGTTTTTTGCACTAAAATATACAAAGAAAGACAGTACTCTTTACTACTATTATTTAACATTGACAGGCTGCTATTTTTGTTTGTTTGTTGTTCTTGGTCTTTATTATTTTATTTCTAAAGATGTATGTTATATTTTGTTATTAGAATCTAGATGAAGCTGCTGAAGACAGCAGTGATGATAGCCCCAAAGAACCTCAAGAAAATGTGCCAGACACATTGGAGGGGAGAGGGCAATTGGAACAAGACATTCCACAATTTACAGTTTCTAAGTATTTGAAATCTGTCACCGAGGATTCCCAGACTGCACGGACTACTGACAGTAGCGAAGGTGCGGATGAGAGTAAAAAAATATGGCCGGATGTTGCCTCTGTGCCGTATGTGTCCTCTAGGACAGATTCAGATTCAGCAAAAACTGCTGAAAATAAAGAGGAAATTGATAGCAACAGCAATGATGATATTCAACAAGATAATCAAGAACATCATGAACTTACAGAACCAGCAACAAGTTCGGAGCTGTCGGATGAGGATCTGGAGCACCTAAGGGTAAAAAGCAAGGGCTCAACTGGTGGCGAGGAGGACACGCTTAGGGATGAAGACCCTAAAGTTGAGCAGGTAGGGGATACTACAGACCTGAACAGACAGGGGGTTGATGAGGTAGAAAGTCAAACAAAAGGAGACCACATGGAAGATGATGGTTTGGACCTCTTACAGGTTAAAAGTAAGGCTCCAACAGAAGAAGGTGTTGTTGACAGTGGGGTTGAGAGGTTACGGAAGGGTTCAGAAGTGGACCAGAAGCTGACTGATCAAGGGGAAACTCCTGATCCTGATGATCCAGCGGAAACTCCTGATCATGGAACCCCTGATTCTGAAGCGGGGAGAAAAGCAGATCAGAAGATGGGAAAGGAAGATAATGGAGAACAAATGGATAAAGAGAAAGACCACCTGGAACCTACGCTCTCAGCTGAAGATGTGGCCAAAATGCCTAATGTTGAGAGGGCAGAGGAACATTTAGAATCGGATCAGCAGAATGTTGGCAATGATGACAACATAGATGGAGGAGTGAAGTCTCACGGCGATGATAACATGGTTCAAGGTAGTGAGGTGAAAAAGCCAATTGAAGGGGAACCAGTGGAGGGAGAAATGAAACAAGAAACAAGAAACGAAGAACAGGAAATGTTGAGAAAGCAAAAAGAAGAATTTCAAAGAAAGGCTGCCATGGCTGAAGAAAAGAAACAGAGGGATAAACAAGAACGGCTGCAAAGGTTAGAAAGTTTGAGAAAACAGCTTAAAGAAGTTGAGCTCAGTGAGAAAATGGAAGCAGAAAGAGTGCAGAAGAACAAAGAAGAGCTGCAGCTGAAACTGGAGATGCTGAGAAAGCAGCAAGATAAAGGAGGGCACAAGGAGAAAATGCCAGATGATCAGGTGGTTCGCCAGAAGATTCATAATGGCAAAGGGAATGTGATTAATAACATGAGAAAGGAAGAGGGGCAAGTTAAAAAGAATGAAAAGCTTCTGGGCAAAGTAAAGAAAGAAATGCTGGACAGAAAGACTGAAAAGCATCCAGAGAAAAGAGAGAAAGTGCAAGTTACGACAACGGGGAAGCCACCAGATGAGGTGCATGTGCAGGAGCCAAATGATGGAAAAGTCCCTGTGAAAAGCAAGCAGGAACAAGCATCATTGGACGAAGGTGGCGGTGGCAAGGATGATGAACGGAAGTTAAAAGGAGCAAAGCTAGACAAAGAGGAAGCTGAATTGAAAAAGAAGCTGGAATTGCTCAATGAGGAACGGAGAAAGTTTGAAAAAATGGCAGAAGAGTACAAGATAGACAAACGTGGAAAACAGCCAAAGATTCAGAAAGAGCAGGAGCACACACGGCAAAGGCTTCTCAAGGAAAGTCCAAAATCACCTGTGAAGAAACAAGAGGTGCCAGCTAAAGTTGATCAAGGTATGTTTGAATGTATTAAATTGGACCGCTATTGGAGCTAAGATTGTGCTAGTCTGGCCAGACAGTATCCATACCCCACCCATGAAAGGCTCAGGTTTAAACTGTTACCCCACCATCCCCCTACAATTAGCAATCCTTCTGGAAAATACAAATTTAACACAGAATTGTTGACTTTGAGACCCCATTACCCTTTGAAATTTTCTATGACCTTCTGTGGGGTGGTGGGGGTGATGGACATTTGGGGCACCACATAGCTATAGCTGTTACAGTTTAAAACAGCCCAATGCATTGGCTCAAAAAAAAAAAAAAAAACAATAGTAGACCAATGAATAAATGGACCCAATACGCTCAGTCAAAATTTGTTGTTACAACATTGAAGGGAACAGGGAGAAAGAAAGAAGGAGACTGTTTATGACTTAGCGTGCAGCTCTGAAACAATAGAGCTGTGTGATATACAGGTCCAAGGAAATTAGAGGTTTTCTAAAGAGCTGCATGCTATCAGGGATGTTTAATGGAGCCACACCTTTTTCCTTTGAGGTCATATACTTAAGGACTGTCATCAAGTTTTTAGGAAAGCTGGGTCTTCACGGAAAGAAACCAGTCGTAAAGAAAAGAAAGTTTCAGAAGCCTTCTGTCTTTTAGTCATCCTCAGTAGCCTGGTTTTAATGGCTGGGAACAACTTGATGAAAGGTTGACACTTATAACTAACAATCTGGAGAAAATCTGCAGAAAATGAGTTCAAAAAACACTTAAAGGGGTTTTTAACAATGACTGTTGAACTAGTTTTTGGACTATTCATTGAGTTTCTTTTTGTGTGCGCACATCAAACCCACAGCCTACAGTGTATCTTAAAAACCAACTGTATAGTACAAGTAAAAGCATTTTAATGAATTGACCTCCAGGTTGCCAGCTGTAGATACCACATGCTGACTTCTAGGTTGACCATTTTTCTCTTTACCATTTTTCATTAGCTTCCATCTTGCTTCCGGTATCTTCTACTAGTATTATCAGTAGCTGGACACCCACTCCTCCTGTTAAAAAGATTGTTCCCACCAAGACTAAGACATCCACTCCTGCCACAAGCTCAACAACAAAGGCGGCTCCAGACCCTGTTGTTGTCACCAAGGAAACCTTACAGGCCACTGCGTCCTCAACAACTGCTTCAACAGCCCCGGTCATGCCAGCTTCAAGGACTTATACTCCTAAAGTCGGCCGCCCAGAAGGTACAGATGTCATCCTTTCATTACTCTCTACTCTCTACCCTTCTGTTTTGAGTTAGCCATTCTCTCACAAAGGCAATATCCTGTCCTAAAAAACCTTGTAACTCTCAAATGAAAGGGAAAAAAAACCCAACAACAACAAACACTTTCTGCTAGGCCAAAGGAAAAATCCGGTTTAAATTCCTAGTTCCCCAGGCATGGTGCATGGTCAAATGCCTGAGGGTTCAAAATGCTTGGTGCATTATAGAAGTGTATTAGCCAGGTAGGTTGTGTACAAAGTGCCCAACAGAGCATGGCCATTGCTCACAAAATTTTGCCTGGATAGATTAATTTTTGTCTGGAAAAGTGGATGGCTCCCAGTTTGTAGTGCAAAGAGAAGTTTTAAATGTTGATGCAATGTTTTACTGGGGTTTTTAATGCATTAAAACATTGAAATCTGATTAGTGTGAACTCTTAAATTTTCTGTCAGGTGAAAAAGTAGCTGAACCCCCTGAAAAGGTTTTTTCAGGTGAAACTCAGCCTCTTGAGAATGCTGCCAAAGAGAACGTTACAACTCAGTCTGCCTACGCTGCCTTCATGCAAGCCTTTCGCAATTTTCACAAGTCATCATTTCAAGTGTTGCTTGCATATTGGCCAGCTGTAAGGAATGCAACAAGAGATGTACTGGCATATGTAGGACTTGACTCAGTAAGTATTGAGCACTTCAAGCCCAGTTTACTGTACCAGAATAATGAAATTAATTGGTTTTCAAAAAGGGAGCTGACTCAGACATCATGATTGTTCTCTAGTCCAACCTCAGGAGTGCTGTTCTTTTAGAGTATCTAAATTTTGAAGAATTGAACATTTATTCTTATTAATGGTAGCATTATAGGTAGGCAAGTTAGAATACCACCAATTTCTCTCAATGATTAAGCTACTCTGGTGCAGAAATGTTGTTTGTTCCATTAATTTCATAAAGTTGGTGAAATACCAGTTTGAAGCTACTGTGTTGTACTGTACTGTACTACATTGTGCAAGTTTACAACTTTTAATTATCTTTCTATGATACAGTTAAAGATCTTATGAGGATGCTTTAATTCAACCAATACTCTCCAACTGCACTGTAAAATAGAGTTAGAGTGTTTTTCTGTTGAGACTTGAGCTTACATGTACAGCTGTAGGAGACAGCAAGTCTCTTGGTTATCACTAAGTTCTTGTAAGCTGAAGCTTCATCAGATGGTTACAGCTGTGGAGTACTGGGTCCTTGTCCAATGCCACCTGCCTTGTTTCAGTAGGCTTTAGTTGAAAGGATTGACCCAGGATTTTGGCAATTTAATAGTGATACTGTAAAAGCTACAAGTATTTCAGCCCTTCATTACAGATGTATGTTTATACCATGCAAGGTGCATGATTATACACAATTATGTACATTACAGACAACACCTTTCTTTGAATCTTTTTTCTTTTTTTTTGTAGTTCGGTGAATACTAAAAAAGTTTTTTTCCTTACCCCAGATGTTTGAACAGGTGTGTGATGACTTGGCAAATGTACACCCAGCAGTCCTCTTAGCCACGTTTTTGTTTGGAACTCTTGGCATCCTTTACTTTATGTGGTCTCTCACTGTAAGTACTGTACATTTTCCATTTATAATGCTTTAAATTTGTCTTTTAACATTTGCACACAATCGACAGCCATTTCTACAATGTGTGTACAGCATGCAGATATGCAGATTATATCTTTTGTAATTGACCTGTGAGGGACAAGTGGGCCACCCATGGAGATTTAACAGACCTATCACATTGCAAAAGGGGGTCTCATGTATTTGGAGTAACAATAAGTTCTTTAGATTAACACGAGGAAGAGTTTTTCACCTGATTTTCAGACAGTGAGGGGGCAGCTGAATTTTTTTATAACAGACTTTGAGATGTTTGGAAATCAAAATAATAACATGGTTTCTCAAATAGCATTTAGCAATTCTAGGAGAAATCCAGAGCCAAAATTCACCAAATTTTATCACAATTTATTGAGACCACATTTTTCTACTTTGTCAGGATTTCCTTCATAAATAATATTGTTAAAATGAGCTTGAGAACTTCTTATCCACAGATTTACAGTACATGTAGATTTGGCAATGGAGTGGCAGTGCAAAAGTTACTTAATAGGAGGCAGGTACAAAAGTCGGAACGGATCAACTCGGACTGCCAGTCTGGGTCGGATCAACTCGGATCAACTCGGATCGCTTGGGATCATGAAAAAAACATAAAATTAAATGAAATTGAAACTTTTACCCATTTGAAGGTTAAAATTCCGGTCAAAAATGGGCCAAACTAAGAAAGACTCGCGACGTTTCTATGTGTCATGCTGTGTAGGTAAGCCTCCATTTTGTATTCTAAGTTCCAGTTCCTCTCGGACTCGTCTCAAGATCCCGCCGCGTCGATCTCCACGATCATGGACCCAGATGAAGGTAAAATCTAGGCCATCTTTGTCAGTGAATTTGTATCTGTCCACCAAAATGATAAATTCAGTCATAACCCATTATGGGGTTATGAAGGTAAAATCTAGGCCATCTTTGTCAGTGAATTTGTATCTGTCCACCAAAATGATAAATTCAGTCATAACCCATTACGCTACATGATCAATGTGCACAACACTCACCTCGCCCTCTTTGCTTTCTCACAAAAAAAAAAACATCACCTGCTGTGAACAATTAGAAAATATATACATTCTTAATTACTGAAACTATCATTTTGGTGGACGGATACAAATTCACTGACAAAGATGGCCTAGATTTTACCTTCATCTGGGTCCATGATCGTGGAGATCGACGCAGTGGGATCTCGAGACGAGTCCGAGAGGAACTGGAACTTAGAATACAAAATGGCGGCTTGACTACACAGCACGACACGGAGAAACGTCGCGAGTCTTTCTTAATTTGGCCCATTTTTGACCAGAATTTTAACCTTCAAATGGGTAAAAGTTTCAATTTCATTTAATTTTATGTTTTTTTCATGATCTGAGGCGATCCGAGTTGATCCGAGTTGATCCGACCCGGACTGGTAGTCCGAGTTGATCCGGTCCGGCTTTTGTACCTGCCTCTTAATAGGTCTGTTATTTTCAAACAACTCCTTAAAAAAGCTATTCAATACTGTCTATCAAAGCTCTTTGTAAAAGGAAGATAGACTCCCCCACACCAAGATTGAAATTCTAGTGCAAATTTTATCTACCAATACTGTATATATAGTTATATTTTATTGGTGGTAATTCTGCAATGCCACACTTCTAGAATAAGCACTATACCCTTAACATTCTTCTATGTCTAATGATCATTTATAGTGATACATGGCCCAGTAAATTAAGCTCAAAGCAATTTCCAGTTTAAATACAGCTGGTCTTCAGTTCTTGGTCATGAAGAATGGTTATACTGTACTCACAACAGTCAGTGCCTAATACAAAACCAAAAATTAGCTTGTTAAAGGGGCAGTATCATGGGAGATCGATGGGAGATATCATGATTTTCGGCCAAAATTCACTAAATTTAAATTTTGAACACTGTGTTAATTAATTTCTCAATCGCTAATTTAAAGAAATATTAATAGTGATTCTAAGACGAAAGGTTGAACCAAAACATAGTACAACCAGCGATTTTTAGTGCGTTGCAACAGCGAAATTTGAAAACGCCTGCCAGACGTTTTCAAATTTGAACCCCTCTCTATCTTGGTCATCTGCCAGCGAAAATATCCGTGGATACTTTCTTTGCATTCTGATAGTCTTTTAATGGACTTTTGTCATTACATCTTGGCTGCTATCAACCGAATAGCATCTTTCCGATTTTCGATGTGTTACTAAAAATAGCGTGATACTGTCCCTTTAAGTTCTTGTGAAAGTGATAAGTGTTGGTATTGTATTTGGCAGTTTGGCAGAACAAAACAGGGAGCACAAGGACCTCATCTTCGTGGTAAGTGACAAGTTCAACCATTATTTGACTGACTTAACTACCAAGTGACCTTTAATTTAAATTGACAGTTCTTGCAATGTTTGCAAGCTACAGTGTATGTTATTTTGAAATTCAAAAAGGGCAATTAGAAAGTTTTTTTTTTCATTTGTAAACTAACTCAAACCTCAACCTAGTTGCTCTCTTTGGATTCTTCAATTGACATTTTCTTATACATGTAATTTCAGCAGCTATATGAAGTACACAGAGACTTTTTTTGGAGGACAGTTACAATTTTTCTGAGCAGGATCCAATGATATTTAAATTTTATAGGAGTCTCTGATTTAATCCTATTATGCTAATACAGCAAGTTGGCGAAAGTCGACTGAAAAGGCCTTGAGTCAGTAGCAGTGCTTTGGTATTCTTGTAAAAAGCAATGATCACTACTTTTAATATCAGTTGCTACTAAAAATCAGTTGCTCAAGTTATTGCTATTTTAATATACATTTACATGTGTTATCACCAGCAACTTTGTTTTGCGGTTTTCACTGCTAAATGTAAACAAATTATTTTTAACAGTTTTATTGTTGCATTGTGTTTCAGATGTTCTGAGAAGCCAACTGGCCAGGATTCGTATCTTAGAGGAAGAAGTGAAAGTATCTTCTACCCAAGAACTGGACGCATTGAATGCCCGTGATAAGGCCATCAAAGAGGTACAGTGTCTTTTGTATTGCTGTAATTAGCACACAATGGTAGCAGCAAGCAGCAAGTTTTACTTCTGTGACCAAACATCCCATCGCTTAAATTACCTGTCTAAGATTTGCATCCCTTTCCGAGAAGTACAAAAAAAAATTCATCAATTCCCCTGGGATTTTCTGAAGAGGAAATGTTTGCTTTGGCCAATTGGTGAAAATCAAAGTAAGTGTACCTGTCTTGCCTTGTCTTTTTTTCCCAACAAAATGCATTAATGCATCCTCATAGCAATATTATCCACAAATCTACAAACTAGTTTTCCAGACCACAAAAAAGTATCAATTGTGGAAAATGAAGATTAAGTCTGGAGAAAAGTCTGGAGTTTTTTCAAATCTGCCAGCAAGTGCTTAAAAGTTTGCCAAGTGAAATCTTTATCAGTTGGTTGAATTTCATTCAAATTTCACCTTCTAAGCCAAAATGTTTAATCGCAGAATCATCAGAAATCTCTCTCTACTCCAACCCTGACATTACTATCTTGTGTGTGATTTGACTCATAACATTGAGTCTGGAAAAATAAAATAATGGTTTGAAAAAAAAAAGTGTGGGAAACAATGTAAAAAATTGCTGACTCAGAGTAAATAGTTTTTCAGAGCAAAAACATTTTGAATTTTGCATGCAAAGATGTGTTTGACCCCTGTATCCAACATAGCTGCCAATTTTTTTTTTTTTTTTTAATAATTCCCATGCTAGATTTGTTTGGGTGATAAAGAAAATAATAAATTGGAATTTCTTTATTCCAGGTAACCATTATTAAAGAGCAGCTAGGAGACAGCCAAAGAGTGTTGGAGGGGATGAGAAAAGAGATTGAGCGATCACAGGTTTGTAAACAGTGTTTATTTAATAAAAATTATTCAAATAGGTGATGGATGGTTGTTGTTTGTGGAGAGTTTATAACAGTGTTTTTGTTAGTTAAGGCACTGACATCTGGACAAGAAAAGCACAGTCATTGCAGGGGAGGCTGTCGTTTGTAAGGCCCATGTAGTTCTTTCAACAAATGTGGCCACAATTTTGCATCCCATTTATTTTTATTGGCTAAACAAAAATGCTAGAAAGCAGTTTTCATTATGAGGAATAATTTGCAAAATTTGAAAATCTTTAGCCCCTAAAAGCATACAATTATTATTACATCTAGCTTGTACTGCTCCTGGTTCAATTCAAGGGCTTAAGAAGTACTAGCTGTTTGAGTCCTGCCATTAAGGTAGAGATGTACCAAGGCAAGTCCGCAACATCTGTCTGTCGTAATTAATGTTATTGGGTTTGTTAACAGAAAAGATATGAAGAGGTCAATGAGCATCTTGAAAAGGTGTCAAAGAACAATGATGAATGTGAGGCAAGGATTAAGGAAAGAGCAGCGAAAATCTCAGAGTACGAAGATCAGGTAAGAATAATTTTATGCTGAGTGACAGGAAGGGTGGCCTTGCTAGTCACATGTCAGGATTTCATGGATCCACAGACTCAAAAGTTAGAAATGCTTTAACAGCATAGCAAACAGTGTTACGGGAAAGTACTGTGCTCAGAGCCAAACTTGAAGATTTCATTTTTTGTGTACTTAAAGCTATTGAATCGAATGGTTAAACAAGTTCCAATTTTTTGTCCAGACTGGTGCATAATTTTATGTTTCTATTCTTATAAGATTTCAGAATTGGAACAAGAAGTGGAAGCTAAGGAGCATGAAATTGGACAGGTAATGAATTCCAATAGTGATTGAGTTCAAAGGTTTTTTTAGGGACTGCCTTTATGATCTAAAATAGTGCAAGTCCCTGAGGGATTTTAAACAGAAGGAAAACAGCACTTTTCTTCTTTTGGCTCCCCCATGGCAATAACATTAACCACTCACTTTTAGCATGATTTTTTTATGTAATATATGAAACATGAGATACAGTGTTTCATCACATATATCAAACACCGAGAAGAGATTTGAAAATATGACGCGTAGCTGAGTATTTTTGACGAACTTTAAGGTTTTTGATATTGTGATGAAACAGTGTGACGAGTGTTTGATTATGATATAACTTCTCAAACAAACTGATTTTGAAGGGGAAATTAAGGATGTATAAACAAGGAGTTTTTCATCAGATATCCAAACATGTCGCGGTGCATGATTTCCTTTGTCTTCGGCTTTTGAATTATTAATGAGTGTGAGAAATTCATTTTATATTGTACTGATAATTTTGTGTGTATAAATAAATTTAATGAAAAAAAATTAAGTAATAACCGGTACGAAAATTTACACCCTGACACGGCGAGAATCCGGCCTGATTCTGACCATAAAGTCATTTTTGCGGCGTAAATTGAACGAGACAAAGCGAGACATCAGATTTGTCTCGCTGCAGCAGTAGAACGAGACATTTGTCTTGCTATGTTCAGAGCGATAATATGGCCAGAGATTAGCGTGATCGAGCGAGACTGGTTTTTCGCCGTTAACGCGGTGAACGTGACATTTGCTAGGCTGTGTTATGGCCGAGAATGAAACGATACATCAACGTGATAGTTAAAAAAATATTTACCTCCTCTGGGTTTGTAGACCATGAATTTTGCAATGCACGAATATGGGCGATAATATGGCTGGCTCTGAGCGTGTTCCAAACATGACGAGAAACCAACGTTCGTGAAGATGATCGATTCGCATATTTCGAGGATCTTTTAATACGAGTATTGATACGGCTATAAATTGTTTTTGTCGAAATACTTGACTCCGAGTGCAATTATAACCTACACGAAATAAAATACAATAACAAAAAAGGGGTAAAATCACGCGCTGCTAGCATGCTGAAATAACAAACAATTCAAGCAAAGAGATAGTTGATACCTATCGCATGACTTAAAACTCCATTTTCGTGATTGGCTGTTGTTTTGAAATCTTATCCCGTTACGTTAGCGCCGGGCAGTTCAAGTAGGAAAGCTCTGCATTCAAACGTTTGACCGTTTAGCTCCATTTTCTTCAAAATAATCTTTTTGATTGTGTTAGTTTCCGAAGATATGGATGGAATTTTGTATGCTTACGTATACTTTCACAGCGATAAAAAAGTCAGTGTACCAAATTCTCGTTGTACCCTGGCCGGTGGATGAATTGAAAGAGCTTGGTAAAACTGGCGCATTCAAGAGAAGCAAACGGCTTTCCTCGGGACTCATTTATTCTCCATGTGCGTCCCAAACGTAAGTACAATGATAAAATGATTGATATACTTTACCTGAATTTCCACTGGATGGAAAACGATCGATTCACGGCTATAAATATGTACATGCATGTGGCGTTGTTCCGATAACAATGCTGTTTTCAGCGCGCGCTTTTAACGGTTAAACTTGCCCGAACTTGTTTTAGCCAAGAATCATTTACATAAGTGCGTGCTCAAATGAAGCTCGAACGGTGTTGATAAAAAGCTGACTAACACTATAGCAGCTCTAACTTATTTCTTTGTTTTCTACGTTGTTTTTCAGAATGCGTGATGTGTTTCTGCAAACCAAAAGGACCGCCCCATAACCAAAACAAATTTAATTAACTCTTTAGGAATCAAGTTAGCTGTTCAAAACAAAAGCTTCTGGTGCAGCAAGGGAAACAGCAGGAAATAAACGGCACACCTTGAGCGACTCTTCTTTTCTTTTATAATATAAATATTTTGGAGGTAGCAGAAAAAGGTTTACGGTTAATACCCAGCAAAATACCGCCCGCTACTTGTAAACAAGGCGTTTCGCGGCTTATGTACTCGACAGATCGGAGTGAGCTAGAATGAGGTATTGTAAAATTATACTCGGTTTGTCTGTCATAATTTTAAAGTCACAATGGCACCAAGTAGGCTAAATCAATTTTGCTTTTGAATAGCCTTTCGAATAGCCGTGTATTCGTTTCAATTTCCAGTTGTATCGAAGAGTCGCAAACAGAAAACATCGCAGGTAGAGTACACCGCCTAGATCAAAAGATAAACAATTTAACTCACATATGTCACTTCACTTCGTAGTAAACATCCCACTAATTCTGATGTTTCAGTTACCTCAGGAAGTACTATTAAATGCAGAAACGTTAAATTTTGTTAAAATATATTGTAGCCGTACTTTGTAGTGATTGTGTAGATTTATAATAAACGAGTTTTTGACGCAAAGTACGACAGGTATTTAATGTGTACGTGTTATTTTTATTATCTGGTGTTGCCTTACCTACATTATAATTTAGGCCATAATACTGCCCGACTCTAGCGAGACAAATTCAAGCCATAATTTCAGCAAAACATCAGCAATACAAATGTCTCGCTCCATTCCCGTTCATTTATCGTTCAAAATGTCACGCTCTTGCAAGCCTGAATAGTGTTTGGCTTATCTCTCGCTCATCTGTCTCGGTGGATTCTCGCTCACGTATCGTTCAAAATGTCACGCTCTTGCAAGCCTGATTAGTGTTTGGCTATGTCTCGCTCATTTCTCAGGCCGGAATCTCGCTCGTGTCTCGCTCAGAATTTTCGTACGGGAATAAAAATGACCAGGTGCCCTTCAATCCTGGACAGAGAAGTTGAGAAATACTTCTAAGTTCAATCACTGAATTGGGTATTTCTAGTTGAAATATCAACCTTTATATTGTTGAATTCATACAACAGTCTTCTTTCGTCAGGCTTCTGAAGGACTTATTAATTTTCATCATACATTATATTTCTTCACTTCCAGTTGGCCAATGATCTGCAAGAAAAACAGCAAGAAATTCATGCCAGCACACAGAATGTCAAAGAACTTGGTGATAAAATACAGCAGGGAGATGAGGAGATTGAAAAGGTACATACTACATAGAAAGCTTGTGTCAAAATTTATTTCATTAATAGTTCCGTTTGTTAACAGTGGGTTAGTTAGCACTTAATCTGTTCTTAACATGACATTATCTGGTCCAAGTTTGTCTGTTTATGTGTATGTTTTTACATCAGTTTGTCGGTATGCATGAATTCCTGTTTGTAAGCTGCTGTACAGCTGTTAAGATGTAGATGTATTCACTATGATTAACAACTTAAGCTGAACTTCTTTTCAACAGTAGATGATTGATAACATGTAATTATTGAGTAGATGTAAAGAGGTGTTTAGTTTGAAAACAGAGCAAAGGAAACAGAAAAAATAAAGCAAAACAAAAACTTTAAATCGACTTCTTAAACCTCTTAAGCTCCAATGTCAACATGTGTATTTCCTCCACTGTTGTCTATAAAATTTCTTGCGACACAAATTGAGAGAATTTGTGTAACAATATTGTAAAGATGTATCATCTTATCTTAGATGAGCCAAGCTTCCTGTTTAACTCGTGAATGCGCGTAGCGCAATGATTGAGTTATAGCGATAGCTGACTGTTGACTTGGTTGGTTGGTTGGTCCGTTCTGTCGTTAACTTTCGGGTGTGCGCAGTGAATGAGTTTTAAATTCAATTAGTGGAAAAAACACGCGAACATTTTTTGTTCACGGCGCATCAGGAAATTCTTATTCAATATGTAGAGAATAATTTGATGATCATGTACTGCAAGAATGGAGATTTTTCGTTCAATCTGAGCAAAGTTATAAGTTTTTTCAGTTTTTCAGAAAGTCCGGAGTTGAAACTCAATTAGTGAAAAAAAAAAAAATTTCACGCATTTATGTCGAGCATGAAACGTAATGCGATACTTTGTTGAACAGATTTCCTTTTGTGAGATCGGCTTGAAAAACACAAATCTACCAGGAAGTTAAAAAAAGTATGCCCTACAGTAATTTTGTAATTTTAATTCCCAAAAAAACTTCACTTGTCCATCAGGCAAGTGATGGTCAGAATCCACTAGTCCGATCGCAAAATCCAGTAGCCCCAGACTATCGGACACGAATTTCCATGACGTAGCTGCACATGGTGTGCCTCTATGAACTTTGAATAAAAACAAACACGTGACTTTTTTTAATTCAAAGTTCATAGAGGCACACCATGTGCAGCTACGTCATGGAAATAAAATGGGAATAAAAGAAACACGTGATTTTTTTTAATTGGCGCATCAGAATAGTCGGCTTATTCAATCTGTAGAGAATAATTTGACAATCATTTTTATAGTACAAGAATTGTTATTTTCCGTTACATAATCGGGCAAAGATATAATTTCTTTTAGCTTTCAAGGAAGTTTCCGTAGCCGTCTAAATTTCAATTACTGATGTGTCATCTGCATTCACGAGTTGGCTCACAGGAGCCTTTGATCATGTTTGCTCTTTCTTTTAACAGCTTCAAGGCTTGCTTCAAGAGGCCAACGAAAGGTAAGATTTGGTTAAGTTGAAAGCCATCTGCAGCATCATGGTTATGTTTACACTATCTCAAAGGCATGTACTGCTGAGTAACTTCATTTGGATGATCATGCCTTAGGAGTAACTTTTTAATGTTTTATTTTTATTATTTTTACTTTATTTATTTATTTATTTATTTATTTATTTACTTATTTACGAACAAGAAGTGATTTAGAAAAGCATTTAACTATAAAAAAATTGCAATAAAATATTTCTAAAATCATTTTAAGATTAAAAAATTGCTGAAAAATGACGACGTTTCGATGTTAGCTAAATGTCATTATCAAGTCAAAATATGTTTGTAAATTACAGTCTATAGATACTAAAAGAATAATACCTGATTAAAAGTTGTAACCTGAGAAAAAAATATATTAAACTAAAAGTTTCGCACGTATGGAGTCCGTCTGGATATTTAAATTGGGCTTGAGATTCTTGATTTATTGATTTTTACTCAAGTTAAATGTGGTTTATTCCACATTCCCTCTAGACCTCTTTCCAGTAAAATGTGTTAGGGAAATTTGGAAAAATAATCCTTACAATCAAACTGTGCTATCCCATCAAAAGGGTGCAGGAAATACAATGTTATTATGTACATGTACCATTGCCACTTCATGCTACAGACACCGTTTTAATCTCTGGCAATTGTGGGATTTTTTCTTCATAGAGACTTTACCTCACCATTAACTAATACATAACTTTAACTCTTTAGTGTAGTACAAAACATATTTTTTAATATTACAGGAAGCAGAGTTTGCAAGTGGAATTTGATGACCAGCTGCTTCGCATGACAGAACTTCAACAGCAGTACAATTTCAAGTGTGATGAAGTCGAGGTACAGAGTCCTTTCATTTGCATAGGTAGAAGACTATAGTGGTTACTCATTATTGGAATTCCTAAAGGTTCTACGGAAGATTTGCAAAAGGTTTCTAGTAAGGATCTTCAGCGGCTTTTTCAAAGGTTTTCAATCAGATGTTAAAGAAATTCTAAAGCATTTAAAAATGTGTTTTCAAACAGTTATTGTTGCTGAAGGTTTTAAAACTATCCAAAATCAGTGAATAAAGAATGTTAACTTCATAGGTCAATCTTGTGTTTTCAGGTGCTCCAGGACTGTTTGAAACAGATCAAAGGAAACTCGTCAACAACGGATGAGGAGAAGGAAGACACTGGTAAGTGTATTATTTTGACAAACTGCACTGCAAATGACAAACTGTACTGGTTTTTTTGGCCCTGAAAAGGGTCAGAATGATGCAAACGTTTAAATGACAAAAGCGATTTGCACTGCACTCTCAAAGAAGCAAGACTTGAGCAGACTCATTTTCAAAAATTCCAGATAGATAATCAAATTTATTTAATGGTTTGCTTAAAGGTACAAATGTTCTTACAGAGGGGCAAACAGTAGCTTATTTACCATACTGTGTATTAGACAACTAAACTTTTAAAGCAGTGGCCCGGGTGGTGAGCAGTATTAAAAAAACAGGAGGTACAATAATATTTGACTCTCTTGATGGACAGATCTTTTCACCACTATTTTTGTGTCGCAGTACAATAATTTGGAATGTGGAATTGACCAGATAACATCTGGTCAGTTATTGTACCTGTGTATTTACTGCTTTCGTCTCTCTTTTTTGCTAGATCCAGTTGAAATGGAGAAGAGATTGGAGGATATGATGGATGTTGCTAAGGTATGAAAAAAAAAGTTTTCTTTTTTTAATTTTAATTTTATGTACAATGTACTGCTATGTGTTGCAGGGTTCCCTTAGATGTGCACACATTTGCACAGCTTGAATACTTGTGTGGCTCATTGATGCAAAAAAAATTATCCTTGGCTTAACTGTCTAAACTGCTGACTAACTGACTTTAGGACTGTCTGACATGACTGAATTACTGACTGAACTGACTGACTGACCTGACTGAAGCTGTCTGAATTGACAGACTGATGACTGACTGACTGACTGACTGTCTGATTTGACTCACCCTCTGACTGGCTGCCTGACTGTCTAAACTGCTGACCTACTGACTGACTGACTGACTGACTGACTGACTGACTGACTGACTGACTGACTGACTCTGTCTTAATTGACAGACTGATGACTGACTGGATTGGCTGACTGATTGACACTATTTGAATTGACAGACTGAGGACTCACTGGATTGGCTGACTGACTGACACTATCTGAATTGACTGACTTACTGACTGACTGACTGACTGACTGACTGACTGACTGACTGACTGACAGATTGACTGACTGACTGACTGACTGACTGGCTGACCTGACTGAACTGACTGACTGACTGACTGACTGACTGACTGACTGACAAATGGACTGACTGTCTGGCCTGAATTAAGAATTTTTTTTTGTGATTTTGCAGGCCAAGGCAGAAGCCAAGAAAGCCCTTGAAGACCGAGATGCCATGGCGGCTGATTTGCAGGAATTTAGAAGGACAAGCAAAGAGTTGAAAGGTATTATTTTTAAGGTGGCTTACTACAGTATTTTTGACAAAATAAATATCGCGCGCGCGCGTACTGTCACGTAAGCCCCGCGCGAGGTAGAAATCATGTGAGCTTTCAAGGTAAACCCCAAAACAAACAAGGCAGCCGCGAAAGAAATTTTTCAGTTCGATTTGCCCTTTAGTAAATTGCTTGTGAACGGTTGTTCCCCCGGCCGAAGAGTCATAACTGGGCTTCCCTTTAACAGATGTTGGAGTCTAGGCTTTCGAAAAAGATTGTTTTGCCCCGTGAACGAAGTTCATCGTGCTAGTGCAGTGCTCCACATAATTATAAACAAAACGATTCCTGAGAAACGTTAAATGAATTGACCATAAAATGTAAGGTAGCAGCTGTTTAAATCGCTTGCTGGGCTCCATAAAACAAACTCAAAGTCAGCTCTCGCAAAGTTCACTTGCTTGGTTTCACATGAGTTCGCAGAATGATCATTCTCGTCCCCTGAAGAGCTCGCGGTGATTTCACTGCTGTTGCGCATGCGGGTTTTCCCCGAAATGGGCGCATGCGCGATACAACTTTCATTGAGGTCGCAAAAAGGGACTTTTAGGCACCAAATTCTCAAAAAGTAGTCGTACAACCCATGCCAAAATTTTGAGAACTGGCAAAACTCACCAAGTATTAACCTCAGGCAGTTTTTGTAGCAATCTGTAAGACAGATTTTTATTAATTTAAAATATGGCTAAATTACGGCATTTTCCTCTGTGGTGAAAATTCTATCTTATGGATTTTTGTTTTCTATTGCAGAGATGTTTATTTTTATGGCTACTCTTGAAATCCTGAAATTTTGAGCTAGTGTCGTACGGCTAGTTTTGGAGGTGGAAATGCCCAAAACATCTAGTTTCCAGTCCTTCTCCGAGAAATCGGCATGCTATTTTTGTTGTTTTAGAGCTTGTCAAAATCGTTTTAAGATGAAAATCATCTTTTCTCACTGTTGTAGTAACAAAATAACACGAAAAAAAGTTCCTCCTTGCTGTTTTCTTCGCAATGGAATGATATCTTACTTTATCTACTGAAAACTGTAGTAAGCCACCTTAAGCCTGCAGTATAAAAACATTGCTAGTCCACTTTGTGTGCGCTACAGCTCATTTTACTTGATTCAAGACAATAATTTCCTTTCATTGATAAAGTAAATTTGGCAAACCCCTTGTTGGCACATGCAAGCTGGGATGTGTCCACATATTTGCCAGATTCCCTCTGCGAGAGTGAGAACGGAGCTGCTTTCTATTATCAGACGCTTTTAACAACAACCCTTTTAGGTCGGCAAATTAGCGATTAAATGGGACCTTATGAAACAAGTAAGTGTGGCTGTGGCAAGACCCCACTTGGCCTTGAGCTTCGTAAATGAGCTTTGTAAATGGAACAAACCTGCGCATGGTCTGTTTAGAAGAGCTTACAGTCTGTGAGTTGCTTCTTACAACTAGTATTAATTTTTCTGCAACTAAAATATATCATCTATTTTAATAATTGCAGACAAAGTGGAAGAACTAGAAGAGAAGTTGGTCCATCTTCAAGCTAGTGCTGACCAAGCTGCACTGATCAAGCGTGAGAAAGAAATTGAGCTTGAGACCTTACAGCGTTATTTCAAATCCACTGAAGTCGACTTGCACAGGCAAGTGGTCATACAAACAGTGTTGTTAACACTGCATAAAAAACTACTGAGATGCTTTCATTTGAATGGGTCCCCTCTTTAATACTTTATCTACAGACTCGATAAGTGGGGGGCGACGTGGTCAAGTTGTTGGAGGGGCAGATTCCTTATCTATCAGCCCCAGGTTTGAGTCCTTTCTCTGACCATTTACTGGATTTGTTTCATGGTAGTCCCCTGTTCAAATACTCGGCCACGCTTTGTAAATAGCCATCTAGTAAGCCTCCCTGCCAGTTGGGATTTTGATAGAGTTTCTGTTCTGTTTAAACTATTTGTTTGATTACACGGCCCCACAAGCTTCTAGGTTTAAATCTAACCGTGAATTAATTAATTTGCTAAAAAAAAAAAAGTGAGAACCTTCTTGTGCATCATAGACAAAGAAAATATTTGAGTGAAGTTGAACCTAACACCTTCCATTCGCCAGCTGAATGCTCTACCTTTGCACACATTTTATCGCTACTGATATGCTCAGGGAACCTTTCCACTGCTTTCACTTGAATGGTGACACTTTTAAGGATTACATTCAAGCACCTCTTTAACGCTGGTTTTGTGCCCTGTATTTAGACTAAAAAGAAACATTTTGTTATATGGGTACATGGCTGTAAGCGTGATTTACTCAGGTTTCATATCTCTTTGATATTAGGAAATTGACAGCTGAAGAATCTGCTCGTATTAACACCCAGAATCAGCTTCAGTCAGAACAAGCTAAAGCCTCCACTGCCGTTGTAGATGCAGACAAATACAGGTATTTTGTTATTTTTTTATTTGTAACCTCTTATATCAAAGAACAAATTCTCCTGTCTTGTCCCCATACATTTTTTGTAAGTTACTTGTAAAATACTGGAGAGAAATTATAAAAATATCAAGAAAATTCATCTTGGGCACATGATCATATCCTTAATTCTCATGACCTCAGGGGTTGAATAAGTTTTAAGAATGCACAGTTGCGTACCCCCTACCAGGAAATGTTAAGTCTACAAGATCCTGGAGACTAGTTTATTGTAAACAAACATGTTCGCAATTTGGCAAAAGCTTGGGAAAGTCTTCTCTTTGATTTCAAAAGGAAGAACTGAACAAACTAGGTGGCAGAGAACAAAAGCTGCATTTTGCAATCAAGGAAAAGGACCACAGAAGATGATTTGAGTTTAAGTGAAAGTGCTAAAGTGAACCCATGAATTTGTGCTAGCTGAACAACATTCATTGGTACGCTATTTATTCTCTCCTTGTTCTGTTTTTAGGCAACTCTATCTGGAGATCAAACAACAAATTGAGGAAATTGACCAAACATCAAAGGAACAGGTGAGAAGATTCTTTTATTTCTTATGTAGACTGCACAGTCCCCTATTTTTCCGTGGGATTTTCGAGACTTGTATGCTTCGATGGAGCTGCCGCCATCTTGGTTTGTAACGGCAAGCGCAACCTGGGGAGTGTCTAAACTACTGAGGGGGCCCCTAGTCAGGGTACATTGAGACAGAAAGGTGAAGGGCCTCAGAGTCTTTAAAATACATGCAGTAGTACAATCCACCTGGATACACAGTTACCCCCCTCCCTTCCCCTACCCCGCCTTCCCATCTCCGGATTGAGGGCCCGTTTTTGGAGTATTTCTTTGTTGTGTGTGACAAATTTAAAAATGTCCAACACAACTTTAGTCCCAGATTTAAAAGTTATGTGATTTAATTAGTGTTTGTTATATTTAACATTGAAAACTCGCATCTCTCTTCTTAGTTGTCCAACATGGAGGCCAAAGCTCATCAGAACTGGGTAAGTATTTTACACGTTAACCTTCAGGTCCTCAGTTCCTAGAAAAGAGATTAAACTACAGCGGTTCCGTTAAGATTTTGAACAGTTGGACAAGAGGTTATTGCACCTGGAAAGGATAGTTAACTTGAATTGGATATGTCCTTTTGTTGAAAACATTGGTTGAGATGTTAAAAGCAGCTGGGCAAAGTTCTGTTCATAACTGTAAATTTGCCCAGTGGCTGGCGCCTAATGAAATCGAATCCCCTGAAACTATCCCGTAATTAGCAGTTATTCCAAGGTTAAAGGAGGAAAAAAGGGTTCCCGAAAATTTGGGGGGGGGGGGGGGGGATGTGTCTTTTGCGAGGCCTGCAATTTTTTTACATTCTGTTTCAAAGAACCGCGTCAAAATTTCTATTAATCAAAACCTTGACATTGTAGCTTAGAACCAAATTTAAATTGATTGAACAGAAGAAGAACTATAGATGTTATTATTTTGTTAGTAATATTTGTTGCAAGCAGACGAAGGAATAGTTAATCTGTTTGAAGTTTGATGCGTAAATGAGCCAATTTTATCTAGGAATTCACCTGTTCGTTTCTTATTTAAGTCATTAAGGCAGGTGAAAACATGGGAATGCAATGCTTGCAACTTACATCATTCATTCGTTCGTTCGTTCTTTAGTTCGTTCACTTGCTCGCTCGTTGTTGGCTTGTTGGTTATTTAGTCCGTCCGTCCGTCCGTCCGTCCGTTCGTTCGTTCGTTTGTTCATTCATTTGTTATGGTATTGCCTTTTATTTGATTTTAGCTGGATTATCGAGCAGCTGTTAAGGAAAGGGATGCTTTTAAGGAAGAAAACGATCTCCTAAGAAGAAAGTAAGTGCAAATTTATGTTCTGTTGGTCACGGCAGGTAAAGTCATCGTACACATTGTTATGTTATGTTTTTGAGTCGGCTAGCGCTGAATATCCCACTCATGCAAAATCAAGTCTTTTGGGGGCTGTTTCATGGTATATCACCCTCATCCGGTGTGTATTTCACACTCAGAAACTTAATTGCGTTCGACGTAGAAATAACGCCCTCCTAGATTGGAGTGGAGATTGTATGGGACAACTAATGTTGATTGCCGTGAATGAATGGACCTTGGGACGCGTATCTGGCATCCCCCGCAGATTTTGCAGGGATGGATGACATCATCACCGACTTGGCAAAGGAGAGAAAGCCTGGAATCGAGACCATCGAACGCACTCCCTAATCTTTGATTATTACTAGTATTATGTCATAATTAGAAGAATAATGAACTGTTAAGTGGCATGTTCATGTGTGCAAAGCTTAATGTGTGGCTGCTATCTAGGCTGTATGATATGGAAGTTCGAGGAAGCCGACCAAGTTCATCTGCAAGCAGCAGCCACATGAATCATGGTAAGTCTTAAAGTGTTTTGTTTTTCCCTGCCAAGTGTCTCAGTTGAATAAGGCAAAATGCAAAAAAAAAAAAAAAGAAAAAAGAAAAAAAAAGGGAATTGGCAGATGCTGAAGATAGATCATGACGCAAAACATTTAAAATAGAAAGAAAGACAGAAAGACACAGACAGACAAACAAACACAGTCAGATTGAACTGAGACCTTCAGAATGATAGACAGACACATAGACAGACAGACAGACAGACAGACAGACAGACAGATCGACAGACAGAATGAAAGACCTTCAGGCCCCGGTTGTTCAAAGAGTGGATCTTCTTCTTTTTCTTCCAAGAAACCCCACCTCCTTCAAAAATTAAGATTCTTGTGAGGGGTCGTCGTCGGGATACCTCTATCCAGTGGATAAATCGCTACCCAGAGGATAAAATGTACTCCAACAAATACATTTCATCCGTTGGGTAGTGACTTATCTGCTGGATAAGTTATCCGCTCTTTGAACAACTGGGGCCAGAACGATTGACAGACAGACAGACTGATGGACAGGCACAGAAAGATAGACAGAAAGGTAAACAGACAGACAGAGAGAAAGAAAGAGCTTTCATAGACTCAAAAGTTAGAAGCACCTTGTACAGCATAGAAAACAGTGCTTCAGCAACATACTACTACTCAGTAGCTTTGATTTGAATGGGCACACTTGAGGATTTTACTCAAAGACTGAAATGTTATGATGCTGTTTATTATACCATAAATTATGAAAGTACAGTTCACGAGCTTTCATTTTCAGTGTCAGTTTAGAATTTTACTCTCACACTCAAGATTTGGAACCATCTTGCGCATATCCTATGCACAGCCGACCGCTGTCCTCCAAAAATTGGAGAAGAACGTCTGTATTTTTCTTTTCCTCCTCCGAGGTCCTTCGTGTGAGGCAAAGCGTCTTTGTCTGAAGAAACAATGGAGAACATCTCAACACCATGACTCGCTCAAACAAACAGCCTTCTAATGTTTTATTTCTTCATTGAACAACTACACGTATGCAGTAACTATTGAATTCATTGTGAGAGTAACCACTTTTCTTATTTCTTTCTTTTTTTAGTTGACGGCCGCGACTCCCCACGCCACAGGTAAGCTTTATATTTTTTTTAAGACGAACTTCTGTTTTCCTTAGAAAGTACTGTTTAATAGGGGTGCTTACCATTTACATGGAAAACCCGGAAATTCCAGTTGGAAAATCAAATGGTACGCATCATTCCATTTGGAGTACTGCTGAAATTATGGGCTTCTGGTCAAAGTCATGCATTTTTATTACTCCTTTTGGGATTTGCAGCTGATGTTCATACATTTTGCATGTCATCCATCTTCTGTTAAGACAAGCTAAATCATTTTGTATTTATGCCGAAAATTTTCATCCGGGCCTTTGCTACTTTGACCACCACACACATTTTATATGTATTTATTTTTATCTTGTAATCATCTGTTGTAATACTTTTCTTTCTATGTTAATTTTGTGTAAATTAAAATAGTGTGAAACCATGAACCATGAACCATGCGTTAATGGTAAGCACCCTAGCTTTCGTTTAAGTGGACACACTTTCATCCACACACTTGAAAGGTGGGACCACCTAGTACAGCATAATAAACAGCACCACAGGAAAGTACTGCTCAGTACCCTTCATTTGAATGGTCACACTTCAGGATTTCATCCACAGACTCAAAATTTAGAACCACCTTTTACAGCGTAATAAACGTCACCACAGGAAAGTGCTGCTCAGTAGCTTTCATTTGAATGGTCACGCTTCAGGATTTCATCCACAGACTCAAAATTTAGAACCACCTTTTACAGCGTAATAAACGTCACCACAGGAAAGTACTGCTCAGTAGCTTTCATTTGAATGGTCGCACTTCAGGATTTCATCCACAGACACGAAACTTAGCTCCACCTTGTACAGCATAATAAACAGCAGCACAGGAAAGTATTGCCCAGTAGCTTTTATCCAATAGTGATTTCTTATTGTCATTTGCTCGGTCACACCAGATAACGACACGTCGGGAAAATATTAAACAACAGTTTTCAGTTGAACAATCACCTCGTACTTGTTATAACGATTTGACTGACAGGAACACTCGGATTTCCTTTTTTCCGAGTATGCCTGTGTCACTTTGAATAATACATGATTCTCACGATTTGATCCACAGTCCACACATGTCTGGTCCGCCAGGGCAGGGTAGTCCTGTGCCATTTGCACCAATGATGGGTAAGTCTGTAAAATATACAATACCACCAGAAAGTACTCTCAAAATGAGCTTTCAGTTGGATGGGCGATGGGCACTCGTCTGCAATTCATCCATAGACTTGGTATATTTACAGGGTTTTGTGTACGCGAAATAACAAACAAATCGAAAATAACAACTTGATTCTCCTTCTTCTTTCCATATACCTGTCTCCTTCTATACCAATGCTTATTCTACCCCTGAGGTCATGCGAATTAAGGATATGATCACCCAACGTGAATTTTCTTCGTTTTAATAACTTCATTCCTGTACTTTTATAAGAAAGAGTATGGGGACATGACAGGAGAATTTGGTTTTTGATATTAAGGGTGAAAGGGTTAAATAAACACTATATCATCACTTCACGCAGCATACATAAAATGAGAGTAGTATATATCAGCACCAATTGGTGTTTGGTTTCCAGGTGTCAAGCCCGAGTGTCTACACTAAGGTTATGTCTACACTATACCGGATAGCTCTTGTGCCGACACCAAAACCATATCGGTTGGGGCTTTCGCTCACACACAAAACGCCGATTTCGTATCGAGTTTTGTGCCGGAGCGATGCTGCGCTACTTCGGTCTTGAAAGTGAATCGTCACATATCGGATAGGTTTTTGTGACACTTTCTTGAGTAGTGTGAACAGAGAATCGAACTGAAACGGACTTCAGCAACGAGGAACGAGGATTGGATTTTAGTGGAAAGATGGCGGCGGTTTTGGGCCGCTTCTGTTCACACCAGGCCGGGGTATTTTTCAGAACGGCATAAAATGCTATCCAGCACAGTGTAGACATATCCTAATGGTTGTTGATTTTTTCTTTCTTTTTTTAAATGTTTTTAGGCCCACCACCTCCGCCCCCACCATCTATGTTTCCTGGACAACGAAGACACCCCGCTGAAATGCTGATGACCCCTCCTCCTCCTCGCGCTCCTTTCCCTCCGCCGGGTCATGCTGCTACTCCTCCTCCTCCTCCTCCTCCTCCAGCTACGTCAACTCCTCAGGTGTGTTTAGAAGTACTTGCCTGTTTCGTCTCTCTTCTCAACTAGGTGCTGGTAATGAATAAAGGTCGTTGGTACCTGACAGTCAAATATTGAACGTAGCGGTACTTAACTGAAATGTTATTACCGTTCGTCTTTTTGGATTCTTTACCTCTGCGGTGATTTGTATATGTAATCAAATGGTGACGAGTGAAATTAGGAAATAATTCGCGCGTGAAATTATTTCCTAATTTCACGAGTATACCATTTGATTACCTCTTAATATCATGGGTGACAAATTACGCTCACAATCCAGGTCGGTTCCGTCTTGTTTACACACGCAGGCAAAAAACCGCTCGAGTACTTTATCCAACTGCTCAGGATGAACCGTCTCAGGGTTTTTCTCAAGGCCATTTTCATCACACCAGTTCTCAAAAACGCTCACCCAGTTACTTGTGCTCTTTCGCGTATTTAGGTTTTTCAGCACCGTATTTTAATGCCGTAACTTCTTTCATCCGTAATATCTTTAAACCTGCACGCCGTCTTGGCACTGAGATGTAGGAAACGTTGCCATAGCAATTTTGTAATTTCACATGTGAAATTATAAATTAACGCTGAAATTTCAAGCCAAAATTAAGGAGTAATTTGTCACCTATGATATTATCAGTGTGATTCGATTTCAAGTTCACATGCATAAGATTTCACGTCGGTTTAATATCGACTCCTCTTCTTGGCCACCGCTTGTTATTTTTAAAAGCCCTTAGAATCGCCCAGAAAATCGCGTCAGACGTCGGTATGTTGATGCCCTGAAAGCCAGCGCTTTGAATTTTTTATAGTGAGGTGACTTACCAGTTAAGTACGACCATGAGCGGAAACTGGAAATGGAACGTTTTATGACACCGTAGAGCAGCAATTACTCTGGTCAATCACAACAGACGCAAAAAGCGCAAAGAACCAATCAGAATTCAGAGCAAATACATGTAACCGGCGCCAAGCGCGGGAAAACGCGTGCAACCAAGTTATAACTGGTTTTAGTTTTGCTTCTCATTGGTTGAGAAAGTGGCGCGAGTTTTGTCAGCCAATCACAGAGGCTTGCAACGCAAAACCAAAGCAAACGCGCAATTACTTTCGAGACTAATTGAAAACTGCTCTAAGGGCAAGCCACCGGACATAAAGTCAAACATTTCCCAGCCCTTGGCGAGAAACCAACAAGCCACAAAAGGGAACGTTTGAACTTCCGGTTGCTGTACGTTACTCAAGAGCGTATGTGCTTAGGTTCCGTATGTAACCCTTCTTCTCAAGTTGTGTTTTACCTAGTTTGTCCTGCGCTCTGGACTTGCTAACAAACTAACTTTGTCTGTTCCTTTTCAGTCTGCCAAACCTGATGACCGCGATGACAAGGACGGTTCACCTCATCTCCCTCCCCCACCTCCTCCCCCCATGTCAGGATTTGGCCCAAGGCCACTCCCCCCTATGATGGGAATGCCCAGATTCCCTCTTCCTCCTCCTATGATGCCTCCTCCTCTTTCTGGTGGAAAGGGACCTCGTAAGTATCTTTTTTCTTGTTCTTTATATTTTACCACAATACAATACAATACTTTATTGACACTCCCCATAGGGGTTTTTCAGTGACAATTTGCTGTCATAATCAAGAAATAAAAGTTAAAAAACTGTACATAAATAAATATTGAAAATGATAATTGATTTAAGTAATTAAAAACTAGCTAAAAACTGGTGACGGGGAGCTTATCGTAAAAAGTCTTTTAGAAGATACTTTCTTAAATTACGCTTAAAACTATTCAAGCACTGGCTAAGCTTAATTTTAGGTAGTAAATTATTCGATGTATTAACAATTCTGTAAGAAAAGGATCTCTGCCCTGTTTTAGTTTTTACCAGTTCCATGGCTTAGTCCCGCTCTTTCTGGTACCGTGACACATGTTTTCTTTCAGCTGCCGTTTAACTGTGTTCATTAGGGAACTTTATTAGGCTGATTTAGAAACAGAACGGGAACATCAGTTGACAACGGCGCGCGCATCAAGAACACCCATAAAATAGTCGAAATAGACTCGCGTCCAGCCCATTCCACACCCTCTCGCGTCCTAAAATGACATTCCCGTTCTGTTGCTAAATCAACCTAATAAGCAACGACGACGGCAACGACAACGCCGCTAAACAATAGGTTTAATGAGCAAAAACAATCACCCTGCGCGTGTGTTATAAATTTTGGTACACTTCTTTGCGGTCCACCTCAAAACAACAACGTGAAATGACCAAATTCAAGGTTTTGGGGAAAACGTGAGCACACGACCGTGATTTTTTTATTCTCTATCTTAAACTTGAACACCACTCCCACCAATTTGGCTCCCGGACAGTTCGACGTTTCTGTAAAAGTTGAAATAATCCCGAATTAGCACACATGAAATAAACTTACATTTTCGAGCGAGGTTTTTGTTGACGTTGCCGTAGTCGCTGTTTAAGTGTTGCCACTGAGCTACACGTCCTCCTCACCCTCGTGTCACCAATAAAGCGATTTCTCGCTTTCTTTTCTCAATTTATTTCTTCCCGAACTTTTCCGCGCTTTATACCAATTATGTTTCTACGAGGTTACCTTAAACATTGCTTGCCCCTCTCCCAAGGCGTCAGTGACTTCCCGCGCGTAGTGGTTCTTGTTTTCCCGCCCTGCGGCCGCTTGTGTTTTTCTGGCGCCAGTTTGTTTTGTCGTCCTTCTCGATTTTCAGTCGTCAGTTTCATAACTCCCGCGCCTACTGCTAGTTTGTTTCCCGCGCTTTTCACATGTTTTTTTTTTTTTTTTTTCGCGGATACCACCAAGTATTAATTCAGTGGATTTGCAGTGCTTCCTGTCAACGAAAGGCAAACTTTGCCGCAATTTTGCCAGTAACATGCTTGTGTCTTTCATCGAGTACAGTATTTCATTTCGATGTTTACTTTTTTCTTTCCAGTCCCCAGAGGACCAATGCTGCCTCCCGGTATGTTGAGAGGACCCATGCCACCTCCAATGCCAGGCCCCAGGCCATCGCCTTAAAGAATCCAAATGAAGATGTATTTAAAATAAGATGAATTTCCTTTTAATTGAATAAAATATTGGTTTTTATGGATGTGTCTTGAACTGACTTAAAAAAGATCATCTAAAGGTTTAACGCACTGAGGAAATTATCGATCGCCGGAATATTAAAAATAAACTCATACCTCATTGCTTTAGCCAAGAAAAATCCAAAACATAAGACCTTTATAATTCCGTTCAAGGCAAACGGCAAAAATGACTAGGTGACCATGTTTATGCTATATTTGCCGCTCGCTGTTGTCAGTTTCAGTAAAATTGAATGATTTAGCTTCAGTATCAGAGGCCAGAATTATTTTGCACCATTCTCATCAGTTGATTTAATTTTTCAAGAAAATATCAATGCGAATCTCACGCAGGCCCTTTGTCGTATTAAGGTGATTCCGCTGAAAAAGAAGGAGTATTTAAAATTGTCTAAGACTTGGTCCAGTTCATGACTATGATATGAGCATTACAAAAATGCAATAAAAAATGGGGGTCACCGTGCTCGTTTTTGTGCAACCTGGATGGCTATTATAGTAAACAGATGACCCACGAGGTTTATATTAGGAACGCTAGTAATCAGAAAAGGGAACTATCATTTCTAGAAAAATTAATTTCTTGCGTTAAAATATCGAAGCAGTTCAACAAAATTTACTTTAATCTTACACAACAAACTATTTTAATTGAACTGGAATTAAGATTATGAAAGAAATTAAAGATTTTGCTACGTGTGCACGTAAGCAGCACTACCTAAATACGTGCTTTTTAAAGCATTGAAATAAAAATATCTCAGAGTAGAATATTAAACTTTTCTTTAAGGTGGGGCTCTACCTGAATTTGAGTGAAATTTGAAGAGTTTTAAGAATGGATAGAAGAAAGAAAATGATTTTTGGAACACTAACAGACAGTCGATAACCACGCAAGAGCCCCCCAGGTTGCTAGTGGACTAACTTGGTATCCGTCTATTAATTATTAACTACAAATTCTAATTTTAAAACTTCACTAAATCTTCAACATTCCTTATTTCTTTTAATTTTACCAATCCTTCAAGAAAAATTATTTCCTTCCAAATATACCTAAAAATCACCCAAAAATTCATAAAACACCCCAAATCATTAATTTGTGCTATGAATGGAGGGTTTTTGTATTGCTTGAAATGCAAACAAGATATTTTCATTTGACCGATTTTAAGCGGCGTGAAAATGGCTTTTAGGTGAACCCCCACCTTAAGACGAACATTTTCAAGAAAATCCTTGATGTAATCGACATCAACCTAAAAGATGTCAAGAAATCTACGCGTTCAAGACTTCTGTCAGAGTTGTGAACGAAAAAAGTGATTTTATGACGTTATAGGACGAAAACAAGCTTCGCACCAAAACGAGGCCGTGCCTCGTGCACGTCTAAGAAAATGTGTCCCACATGGGAGGGAAAGACGCTGTCGCGTCCTATATATAATGTTTTCAGCATCATCAGGTTTTCGGAGCTCCCTCGGCGGGTGGACCGGTGAGGGTGGGACTCTGCAGAGACTCTGCGCCCAGTAACTCTACCCCAATGAGGGGGTAGGGGGGAGCAGAGACGGGGGAGCATTTTGCTCAAATTATTTTTAATTTTTTTCATTGTTATATTAACATGTTATAAGGCGCGTTTTAACTTGTATCTACTTCAGATGGATATATCTGCCACTGTAAATTCGATTTAAATGTTAAGAAAGGTATGTTCTTGTCCCCCTTTAAATCGCGATATATAGTGGTCAACCATATGACATTTAAATTGATGCATTAAAAAATGGGGGTCACCGTGCTCGTTTAGAAGAAAAGGACCATTTATTTTCCTACCGAGCTTAACCTCAAGAAAAATGCCGTAATGTTGTGCGTGCGCGCTAAATGACGCGAAAAATTATGCGCAGCAAGGATGCGCAATGCAATTCGATGGAATCACCTTAAAGCGCGATTCCAAATCTCTATTTTTAAAGCTGTTAATTAAAGTTTGTGGCCTTAGTGATGACTCGCATTACTGCCATGTCTGACTCGTCCCCAGTCGTCTCTTATGGTATCGTACGGTCGAGAAAGGACTAGGACTGCAACACACTTCTCCTCTCGAATATGAGAGGTGACTGGGGACGAGTCAGCTGCCATGTACAGTTGTAAGGCGTTGGCCTTGGGAATTCGACCAATCTCGTACCCAGAGTCCTAAAGCTTTTTGGTCAGCGGGTGGGCGCCAGGAGAGTCTCTGGGGACATCGAAAAAATTCTAATTTTTTGATTGGCTGTTCCGTAACGGTTTCCATTGTTTTACCGCATAAATCCTGCGGTCTCTGCGGTAATAAAATTCGATGTCCCCCAGAGTCTCTCGTGACGACTAACCGCTGGCCAAAGAGCCTGATGACGTTATACTTATTTAACTGCAAACGAAAACGACAGTTCAAGAAATTTAGGGTCAATTTCAAAATAACAGAGATTTTTCCAATAAGATTGTAAATTGCAAATTAGGACATTCTCCCTCTAAAGATCTTACTTTATAGGATGAGAATTGTAGACTCAATTTAGTTATGCTTTGTTACTGAGTTAACATCGCTTGAAAAATTCCGGTCGAATATATTTCTTGATGGAATTCCGCCAGTTCCCGGACATGGCTATAGCTATTAAGCTACTACTGGTCATGAATTTTTATCAGTGCTGCAGTCTGTCATTTCTTGAAGGAAAAAGTAATGACAGAGCTTTGCTACGGCCAAGAGAACGTTAGACAAATTTCAAGCAAAATGGACTCATTTGTTTCATCTCCGTTGCTTAGGGATTTACTCCTTTTTATTCTTCTAATTATTGCATTGGTCTTTCTATTCCTTAATGCTCTCCACGTTGTGCCAAAGCAATTTAAAATCAATCAAGCAGTACGGGTCAGTAACATGCCAATTTCAGTTGGTGAGGTTATCTAAAGCATGAAAACCAAATATTTGTTCTCTCGTGAGCTGAACATTCCAATACCGTTCCATGAACATGATCAATTGTAAATATAAAGTTCTCATTGCCTCAGTGGGACTTGACTTGACAAGACATAACATCGGATGGCAAACATGATCTGCTGTCTCTTGAGTGGAAATTTGCACTGCACAACTCGCTTTGTTGTGAACGGAAAGACAGAGAAGAAAGTGTACGGAAAATAGTATTCGTGGTCTTCTCATGGTTCGGCCTTGCTAAGACAACTAGAAGAATGGATTGGATGGACGGATGGAACGGTATAAAGGACTTTGAATAGTTCCAACACAGCACCGAGACGTGTCACATCATTGAACACTTATAAGTTACATGAAGGTATGATTACTAACGAATACATGTAGTCTCTTTTTTGTGTTGGTTACAGTCATGTTAGTTCCGGCAGAAATGGTTGCAAGATTTCCGCACAGGCCCATGCAATATTATGTACACATTTTGCGACTCAAAGTCTATTCATGCATGCCTGCCGGTTTTGGAAGAGGGTGGTGGTGCATATATCATGTACAGGGCTGTGCGGAAATCTTTCCATGGTGTGGTTAATAGCACTGTATCGAGATTGATGAAAGTGTGTACAGCGACTGTCCATTTTATAGTGTTACTTGGGGTGGGCTGGATAATATCGTTCGATATAACGGGCTTCTTTACAAAGAGGTTCATTATCAGCATTACATCTGAGTGTTACTGTAATTAGATCTACTTGAGCTTTTGTCAAAACCCTGTATCGCGGCCAATGTTACCTCAATGGTCAAATGATGCAGTCGAACCTCCCGAAAGCGATCACCCAAAATGTCAAGACTGAGTGGTCGCTTACGGGAGCTGGTCGCATTCCAGAGGTCAGACGACAGGGGGCTAAATTTTTCTTCATTACCACATGGTAACTGCAGAGACTTGCCCCATGCGCCAATTCTCATTCAATGTAAAGTATATGAAATAATTCATATATGAACTGCGGATATAGATGAAAGTGAGAAGTGATCATCGCAGTGAATTTTCCAATTTATACAATTGGAAATTGGAAGCCTGAAAAAAAAAATTCAGGCTTCAACGGGATTCGAACCCGTGACCTCCGCGTTACCGGTGCGATGCTCTACCAACTGAGCTATGAAGCCACACATTGGGAGCAAGGTCAATTGTAGGTTCCCATTTTCCCATTTTTTTTCAGGCTTCCAATTTCCAATTGCATAAATTGGAAAATTCACTGCGATGATCACTTCTCACTTTCAATTCTCATTCAAACCCATATAATAATTTTTAGTAGCCACAAAAACATTTTAACTACGAATTTCAAGATCAAAACCGTTAATGGGTTGTCCCTGATAATCTTATCTAATATGATGGCGAACGGGATCTCTCATTATAGCTACAACTTGAATCTATTGTTACTTGGGTGTTGTGCTCAGAATGTGATGTTTCAGCCACACATTATTAACTGCCAAGTGGTCGCTTGCAAGAGGTTGAAAAACAGAAGAAAGTCCCAAACTTTGTGCTCTAAAAGTGGTCGCGGTCGCTTACGAGAGGTTCCAGCTATAAGGTGGATTTCCACTGTCGCGTAAATTTTACGTGCGTACAGACATGAATTTGGCTTTACGTACGTAAATAGAATAAGAAGCGATGTATGAGCCGCGTGCGTAAACGTAAAAAGTTGAGTGCTGTTCAACTTTTTACGTTTACGCACGCTGCTCATACATCGCTTCTTATTTTATTTACGTACGTAAAGTCAGCTAAATTCACGATTGTACGCACGTAAAATTTACGCGACAGTGGAATTCCACCTATAGTGATGTGACTTGGAAACTTTTGGTATTTTAGAAAACTGGTCGCTTGAGAGAGGTGGTCGCTTACCAGAGGTGGTCGCAAAGGGAGGTTCCACTGTAACTAGATCTTGAGGTCGGTTGGTTACGAAAGCCTCGAAAGCATGCGTTCAACTTCAGCACATCTCCTAATGGATCATTTTCACCTTCAGTTTTATTTTATAATTTTTCATGGAAACTTGCAAAAGTTTTCAAACTTAAGACAGACGTTTTTGAGCCACGGACGGCAACCGGAAATTGAACTTCTCCCTTTTTATAACGTTTCCACGTCATCGCGTTTGTAACGTTAGGCCACAGTCATCAACAAGAACTTTTCCTGTCCATGGTAAGGAGCAAAACCACACCAAAAAAGGAAACATTCGACTTCCTGTTGCCGTTCGTGGCTCACAAACGTCTGTGCTTAAGCTCCCTAATAATAATTTGTAATGGGTTTGTCCGGTGACCTTTAGAATACTATTGTAAAGGTAAATGTCCTCCAAGTGTCTTTACGGAGGAATAGCGAAATCAATTAGGACCCTCAATGTCGATTCAAGGAAGCAAAGACGTGTTCATCAGCTTGATGCCCGTGCCACACTTCAAACGCATGATCACCCTTGTTGCTGAGTTGCCCTTTTGCCTTCGTTTTTGAACAAGAACCCTTTGGGATTTGGTGAATTCAGTTTTATTTACGTAAAATACGCGTGAACAATTCCAACAGACCCCAACACTTTGGGTGTCAGCATATTTAACAAAAACGTTCGACTCTGAACGTGAACTAACAACACAGCTACATGCAACGACGTAGTGCGTAACATGTTTTCACCGGCAAGGAATGGAAAGAAAACTGAACGCAATTGCCTATAACGAGGCTTGTTCCATATGATTTCATCCGCAGATAACAGATACATTATTAAGATCCATCTTGTACAACACCATAAACAGGATTACAAGATTGAAAGCACTTGCTCCTCAATAGCGTTCTTTGTACGGTCCCATTTTGCTGTCAGTAATTTAGCCACAGACTCAAAGTTACGGAACCATGTTCAACAGCGCAATAAACAGCACCACAAGAAAGCGGAGCGGAAATTGGGATGTCATCCACAGATTGAAAGTTAGAACCACCTTCCAGAACATACCACCACAGTAACTAACTGCTTAGCAAGCTTTCATTCGAAGCATAACTTTAGGATTTCATCCGAAAAACTCTCCACGTTAAACCAGCACGATTTCCAGTACCCGGGTATATTTTTACGGTATCCACAACTGGGAGTTACTGCTTTCACTTTAAAAATCTCAGTTCAATTTCAAAGAGCTGGTTAAAAATGGGTAATCCCGGCTATACTTTCGAACCCAACCGAGCAAAGACTGATTTCTCATCTCCATCCGAGGTAAGTCCTATGGATCGTTTAACAGGCTTTACAGGCTTGACCGGTTTAGCAGGAACTCCTTTCCGTTTAACCGGTTGCAACACACTATGACTTGTATAGTCTATTCCTGCTGGTTCATCGTCACTGGAAGGGAGTCGTATTCTTGGATTGACAGCTTGAATCGTTGTATGAGCTGGGGGCGGAGTTACGTCACCAAGCCGACTGAACACTGAAGCTTGTCCCTTCTCCTGTGGAAAGATCGAAAAAAAGTCAACGTTGCACCCGGTCCTTCACCTTAAAACAGGAAAAACATCTAAAAAGCAAACGTCACACATGTTGATGTCCCCCCAGCACCTTACCCTTAAAAATATAAACATATATATTCCATCACATTTACTTTCTTTGCGCATATGCCACACATGACATTCCAATCCTAGCAGCATGCAGGATGTTTGTCCCATGAACCAAGTTTAACGGCCTTAGCTCCCACGAATCTCCTGTAGCTCAGTGGTAGAGCATCCAAACTAGTAATTGGAAGGTCTTAGGTTCGACTCCTGATAGGAGCACTCGGATTTTTTTTTCGAGTATACCTGCGTCACTTTCTAGAATAATGCATCATTCTCATCTTACCTTTAATTTAACAGTGACGCTTGTTTTTAAAGGTTTGAGTGTTTTCACCTCTGTCTTCTTAGGCTCTGTGGGTGCCATTATTGGTGGGGGACTTTCAGTTCCCAGTCGATCAAATACTGATTGCCTCTTTATTACCTTCGCTTTGTTAACTGTAGTTAAAAAAAAGGTCAACAGCAAATTGTGATGAAACTCTTGAATGATGTTGTTGATAGTACATGTACCAATGGGATTCAGTTACAATTTCTTCAAAAACTCATTAATAATTCATAAGCTCATTGACCTATCAAATGGTCGATAATACATCACGTGTAGTAACTTGATATCGATAAACCTCCTCCTTATTACTTTGCAGTGTTTCTCAGCTGATAAAACACTCCTCATTAGTATGCGGTGTTTTTCTTGTATGCTAATTTCCAAATTACCCAGAACTGGTACTTGTTCCCCCTGAACACACAGTGTTAAAAACTATCTGAAAGGCTAAGAAATCCAAAAGTATTTTTTTTAAAGTTCACAAGTTAAAAGCCCTCTTAATTAAAGAGGTTAAAGTTATATTACAGTGCAACGCACCTTACCATGGCCACCCAACAAACTTTTTTTACAAGTTAGCCAATCAGGATATGCAAATTTGATTAACAGTCATGCCTCATTGCAAAGTCCAACAACAAATTATTGAAAACATGTTGTTTTGTATTTTGTGGCTCTTTTGTAAAAAAAAAAAGTTTGTTGGGTGGCCACAGTAAGGTACGTCGCACTGTTTATGTTTCTTTAGTATAGGTATAGAGTCGCTCAGTCTCAAGTCTAACGGGAAAGTGTTCCAAAGTTTCAGAGCTGCCACCGCAAAAGCACAGTACCCATATGTTTTTAATTGAGCTCTTGGGATAGCCAAATGGCACTGAGGCAATGACCTTAGTGTGGGCGAGCATGTTCCACAAAAATAACAGTAACAAGAATACTGCTGCATTTTTTGAATGTCTGTAAATCAATCTCTTTTCCCTGTACTGTTGATTGTCAATTACTGAAATAGAATGTGTAGATGACACATGACAATACAAAGCACAACTGTGGAGTATATGTGACTGTATGCAAACTCGTCACAACAGAAAACATGACTGTTAAGAGCATGTGACAGTATACAAGTTTTGTTGTGTTGTGTTATACAAGTAGTACACAGTACACAAGGTGTGTTTATAAGTTGACAGTATACACTATGTGACAGTATACTAGTTTTGTTGTGTTGTGTTATACAAGTAGTACACAGTATTCAAGGTGTGTTTATAAGTTGACAGTATACACTATGTGACAGTATACTAGTTCTGTTGTGTTGTGTTATACAAGTAGTACACAGTATTCAAGGTGTGTTTATAAGTTGACAGTATACACTATGTGACAGTATACGAGTTTTGTTGTGTTGTGTTATACAAGTAGTACACAGTATTCAAGGTGTGTTTATAAGTTGACAGTATACACTATGTGACAGTATACAAGTTGCAGCAGAAAGTATGACTGTCGACTATGTGACAGTATACAAGTGATAACAGAAAGCATGCTTGTAGAGTACATGACAGTAAACATAAGATGGTAGAAAGCAGTTTTCATCCACCTGCTGCAGTAGCGGCTGCCTGCTTCTGCTTGGCAAGCAACTTCTTGCTCCGTTCAGTTGATCCTTGTGGCATCTTCACCTTCAGCGTGTGTTCTTCTTCAGTCTTTGGGGTGACTTTCTGCGGTTTGCTTGGAATAACCTTGACACTTTTCCCACTAAATCTAAAGGAAAGAAGACTTATTTAGTTCAGGGCCTGATTACAAGAGACCATCACAAATCTCAGACAGGTACATGTACTGTACGACTTCAGATCAGGCTGAATGAGCAGAATAAATATTCCCTCCATCCTCTCCCCTTCCCTGCCATAAAAGGGTCTCATTCAGAATACAAAATAAGAAGTATCCTAAATTTCACTTCTCAATAATACTTAGGCGATGCATTATCATAATTATGGTGATTTTGCAAATCCTGTTCCAGGGCACCGACTTCTTTCTTGTCGCTCGGTAAGGGTTGAGAAGTCAAAAAAGAGCATTAATTTATGAAACGTGAGGAGGTGTGGAGAGTAAAAAAGGCAAGTAGCATGCAGCGCCATTACCCACCTCTCAGATAGTGTTTTCTGTTTCCTGATTGGCTGAGGTTTATCTGGTACTACTGTTTGAATGGTAAGTCTTTTCTTTGTTGGCGAGGGTGATGATGTGGCGTCTCGCACAGGACTGCCAGTGCCGCTCTCTGCTCTCTGACTGCTGATCCAGTGATCCACCATGCGGCTTGCGGCTACAACCAAACCAACATGATATATTGTAACATCTGCTTCCAGGCATGATAGATGGCCCACAGGCAATGTGGGTGCCTTATACCCTTATTGTAATAATAATTTATATCTAACTTTTTTAGTGAAACTCTTTTATTTGATTTGTCTGTACGCATATTTTAAAGGTACATGTAGTGTATTTTTGAGTAGGTTTGCAAGGGATCTGGATACTAGTCAAGACTGTTTTTCCAAGACTTTCTTAAAATCCATTTTCATGACATTCTCATCACTCATGTTTTGTGCCTTTAGAAGTCAGCTTGTGGCAAATCCATGTTTCTCGATGTAACTTCATGTTTCCACCTTTCCTACTTCTCATATTAAATAACTGGGAACCAACTTTATTTTTACAGACTAAACAAACAGAGAAAGTTACAGAATGAAGTGGGGAAATAGGTGGATTCTGATTTTCCCACTTTGCAGAAAGTCTGTTCTGGAAAGTTTTTATTGAAGAAAAATGCCCCACCGTGTTGCAAAAATTATAAGTTGCATTTCTTCCACATCACACCATCTTGGGACTCCAGTTCCAAGCATATCTTTTCCTACTTCCAGTAAGGTTCCTGCCCACTGCTCCAACCCCCCCCCCCCACCCCTTCATGTCCATTCTAACCATATTCAGCCCAGTTTTTATTGCATAAAGCCACCAGCAGTATTACTTCTCCCTTCTAAATGGGTTCCCAGACCATCATCAACAAGGGGTTTGACACCACTACCTATCTACACAGATGAGTAGAGAAAGACAAGGAGAAAAGGTTCTTGTCTAATGAAATGACAACAAAATACAGAGACCACACAAATCACATTGATCCACCGACTGTTCGATGTTCTGACTAGACATTTACAGTGCAACGAACTCATCCAGGGCCACCTAAAAACTGACACTTTGAAATTTAAAGAAATGTTCTTGTTTTTTATTGGTTTATAAACTACCGAAGCCAGACTCCTTTGTTGTAAACGTGACCTGTAATTGGCTGATCAACATTGGGTGGCCCTGCTTGAGTCTGTTGCATTGTAATTGAAAGGGCCATGTCCTAACCAGTACAGCACAGTGCTTCCATACAAATTCAAGATCAATGCATTAGCTAAAATACCTGTGGATTTGCGTTTTGTGCCAATAGCACCTTGATTGCTGGGTGCTGACAAAGTCGCCGACTCAGGATCATCTGTGGCAGCCATGTCTTTGGCTGACTTCTCCCTTACGGTCTGGAAATTAATATTATAATTAATTTTTAAATTGTATTATATTCCCCGGCAATGAGTTGCAAGGAAAATTTGATCACAAAGAGAATCAAAATTCAACATGTAAGCAGCCGTTACACGTTGAAACTTTAAGCTGAAACTTGTGTAATGTGGAACAAGTTTCAGCAAGTGTTGCACCAGGTAACATGGTCAGTTTCATGAAATTTTTTCAAACTTCTGTTGCGAGACAAGTTTCACAAAGAGTAGAATCGCTTCCTACTTCTGCAACAGCTCTCAATGGTCGCACTAGTGAAAAAACAAGAGTTTCACCATGTAACACCACTTTGTGAAACTTGTTTCACAGAGTCGTTGCCCACAAGTTTCAGCTAAAAGTTTCAGCATATAATGGCGGCTTTAGAGGAAATATATTTGGAAATTTGAATGAATTTGTTGTAAGGTTAATAGACAGTCACAATTATTTTTTAGCGTCTGTCGAACCAAGTTTCATTTCCTATTTCCTCCTCTGTCTTGCCTATGAAGTTGGAGGCCACATGAATTTGTATGCTTAGCCAATGCAAAAAATATGGACTGCTTAGTGCAGTAAAACAAAAACAGACATTTGAAAACTGATGTATGTATTAATACTGACAATAATTATTAAAATACTGTAATATTATACCTGCGCATGAACCTGTCTGCCGTGCCTCAAAATGGCAATAATGTCGCCCATCACTGTAATTCCCATGTCTCTTAAAATCTCCTGAAATATCAAAACAAAATCAAAATAAAATCTCCTGGAGTATCAAAACAATGGACAGTGTAGGGGTTTCTGCCAAAATTCTCACATGCACAGGCATATCATGTATTTCTGCTATTATAAAAACTTCTATAATAAGAACCCTCTCTGAAATGGACAGCAAACACTAAATGTTGGCCCATTTTGAAGCAAATTCACATAAACTTATTAGCCTCAGTGATACAACAAGGCACACAGCAGTCATGTTTCTAACTTTTTCATGCATACGATCAATCCACATTATCTGACGAGCTATGTTAAGTGAGTTCAATTTAGGCTTGGTCATTTTTTAATCACAAGCAAAGACACTACAACCAATGCTGTCCACAAGAAAGTTACAGACTTGTTAATTAAAAAGAAACTTTACTTTAGTTACTGTGATCTACAGTCAGTAATATTATGATATGTTCTTGAAATAAAATCATACTTTCCTTTTAAATTTACATGTAAAGCATTTTTTGTAGTACATATTACTGTCTTAAAACAGTCTTAAAACAGTAATATGAATGGATGACATGATTTGTATACAAGTTTGAATCAGTTTAACTTAAAGTAAACTTAATGCTATCAGTGAAGTCTTTAAAATAAAATCAAACACATGACCTCTATAATGTAGACACCTCAAGCTCAATTATATTACATATCGTTGGTGTCCACATTAGAGTCTGAGAGGTTCAACTGTATAATTAATTTTATTGACTGTATTGTTAATGCAAACCTTTGACAGATCAGGCAACATGTCATCCTGAATCCTGTTGTCATAAAATATTACAGCATAACTATGAAAAAAAAAATACAAAAATGAAATGAGAAGGATGTCTGAAACCAATGAGCGAAGAGTTACAGATAACACCTTAATGTTAACATGTAGTAATTTCCATATTAAATTGTATCCGCATTCTGGATGCTTAACAAGTCATGATGTCATGACGTCTCTTGAAAGAGGCCAGCCACAAAATTTGACCAACCCACAAACATGGGTAAATTCTCATGGCCCATTGGTGGCCATACAGTATTCATGGTGTCCCACTGTACGTGTATGGAGTTTGAATTGCACGAATCAGTGGCAAATTGCGACAGATGATAAAGGGCAAGATCTGTGCAAAGCCTCAAAATTAGTTACACATGCATTTTCTGATTCAACCTTTATTCACGATGGTTGTCTTTTTATGAGGGAAAGTATGGATCCGAAGTAGGTATTTCAAGTTAAGGCACTGTACTGACATGATGATATGTGCAAGCATTTTCCCAACAAAAAGACTAACTTAGGACTTGATTCCACCTTAATTTATTTGTAATTCTCACTTAACGGCCAACATGCGTGCATCAAGTAATAATTACTTAATTTTGCTGTAATTAAACTTAACCTTACGTGTAGATGAGCAGCACACATCAATGAAAGCATCCATTATTAATAAGCTTGACAGTTTTTGTTTACAAATCTTACAGCTCAATGGACAAAAGCATTTGAAATGCGATCGCTGGAAACCGAAATCAAAATCAAAAATCGATTTTCAGTGCCAACCACGAAATAATCAAACAGTAAATAAAACAGTACAGTCCACTGACTTGACTTCAAGCTTACTTGTTTGCTGGAGCGCTTGGTATGCCGGCTTCTGCGAAAAACTTCGTCCACTTTGACACTACAATGGAAAACAATTAGCGACAAATTACGGACGAGCGGAATATTTTTCGATGCGTTAGATGTTTCTATATACCTTGCACGCTCATTGTGTATGGATGTTCAGCGATCGAGCACTTCCAAGGATGAAAAAGACGCGTAAATTTCGAGAACCTTTCCTATCAGACAGTAATCAATGAAGTTTGGAGAATCACCAGGAATTATGGGAAAAGAACTCGGGAGGACGCTTTGTATATGCCGCATTGTAGTGACCAGTTTTTCTGTCAAAGAGGCGGGGTGCCGGGGCAGGGGTGCGTAACCTTAGCTTGAGTATCAGGCTTTTCGGGGGAGAGGAAGGAGGGAGGGGGAAGAAAGAAAAGGGAAAAGGGAACAAATTTCCCTGTATTTTTTACCACCAGGATCTTTCCGCTGTGGACAAAATTGCGCCACTTGTCCTTACATTACTAACGGTCTTAAACATTGTACATTTTCTTACACAGGCGAAACCCGTAACATCACTTCACACATAACCTGTAACACCAAAAATTTAATCTACATGGTACAATGTAACCGCTGCCATTTACAATACATAGGTGAAACTAAACGACGTCTCAAAGACGTCTCAAAGAAGATTCAACGAACATAGACGCCCAGTTGACAAAACTAACATTACATCCAAACCAACCACTGTTTCTGAACATTTTCTTTCTCAACCTAACCACTGCCACACTGACATGCAACTAATACCACTTGAAGTTATCCACTCCTCACGTGATTCTATCAGAAAAGCCAGAGAGTCTTTTCTTATAGATTTGGCGGGGACCTTGGAACCCCACGGTTTGAATAGACGTGATAAATGGTAATTTTTTTATTTTTTTATTTTATTTTACTTATTTTCTTTTCCTTTGGAACCACCTTGTAAACGTCATTTCCGCCGCTCCTATGTATTGCAACATCCTCCATAATGAGAATGATGATTATTCAAGAAAGTGACGCAGGCATACTCGGAAAAAAGAAATCCGAGTGCTCCTATCAGGAGTCGAACCTAAGACTGACCTTCCAATTACTAGCTCTACCACTGAGCTACAGGAGACTCGTGGGAGCCAAGGCCATTAAACTAGGTTCATGGGACAAACATCCTGCACACTGCTAGGATTTGAATGTCGAACGTGTGGTATATGAAAGAAATGTGATGGTATATTTCCAGCCTGGTGAATGAATGAGAATGATGATTATTCAAGAAAGTGACGCAGGCATACTCGGAAAAAAAAAATCCGAGTGCTCCTATCAGGAGTCGAACCTAAGACTTTCCGATTACTAGTACTAGTTCGGATGCGTCACTTTCTTGAATAATCATCATTCTCATTCATTCACCAGGCTGGAAATATACCATCACATTTCTTTCATATACCACACGTTCGACATTCAAATCCTAGCAGTATGCAGGATGTTTGTCCCATGAACGAGTCTCCTGTAGCTCAGTGGTAGAGCATCCGAACTAGTAATCGGAAGGTCTTAGGTTCGATTCCTGATAGGAGCACTCGGATTTCTTTTTTCCGAGTATGCCTGCGTCACTTTCTTGAATAATCATCATTCTCATTCATTCACCAGACTGGAAATATACCATCACATTTCTCATCCTCCATAATATAACATTGTAATTTCATTTATATAATTTAGTAACATCTAAACCTGAAGAAGCCTGGTTTGGGCAGCCGAAACACTGTTTTAAAATATATTACGTTGTGTCAGCTTTGCAGTAGTCTTTGGACTTCTCATCGTCTATTTTTTGGTCGCTATACAGACAAATGTATGGAAAGTTCAAAACACGACTGGACGCTTTCTGGCACAGCTACATATCCCTACATTTTTTTTTCTTAAAATCCTTTTCCTAGTGCCAAAAGTTTCCAATTCATGAAATTTTCAGAAGCGATGTTTTATGAAAATTTTTTGACATCGGATTTCCATACAAACACTGTTACTTCAAGACGTGTTTGCCAACTCGTAAACATGGCGTCGAAAACCGTGATAAGGCCTATTGTATTTCAGTTGTATAGAATGTTAAATTCGAGACGTTGTGAGTGTGCGAGACCCTTGTTTTAATATCCGAGACCGACAGTTCATATTTTCGATCCATAATGCATTGGTCAATTGAAATTCCCGGGATCGCAGACATAGTGAGGATTTAACGCAGCCAAAGTATAGACTGCAAGCAGTCCCTTTCTGGACAGTCGAGAGGTCGCGCGAAATATATAGCCGAGCGCAAAAAAACTGGAGCAAACGTGCCGAGGGGGGCTTGGGGGCCCGCCTCTCCCCCAGTCTCTTCTCGTTTATTTCTCCTTGCTCAAGTCTCCCTGCGCTGTGAGCGCACCATCTCGACTGACCAGAAAGGGACTGCTTGCAGTCTAGCCAAAGTAGGGATCGGGGGACCGGGAAATTAACTAAATGTCCGTCTGTTTGACCAGGACGCACTGGTTTGACCGGGGCCATTGAGCGTCACCGGAAGCGGGGACAACAGCGGAGTACAGTCGGACATTGTTCCGAACTGAAAATTTATATTCCGCGTTTCATTTTGTGTAAGGCGCATTGCGTGTGTATGAGTGGAGACTAAGTTCCAATGAGTGGACACTGGGTCCGAGTTTATGTTATGAAAACGTTGCTCGACGTTCTGGTCGAGAATCATGAAATGTATTGCCTAAGTTTTCGTTGCGTTTTAGTGAATAAATCGTTCATTTTCATGGTCCTTCGAGCCGGATGAACAGTATCGACGATCGGTCAAGCGAAAAGGAGTGTTGGACTTCTGTTTCTTGCCGCGAAAAAGTGGGTTTTCGCATCTTGGCGATTGGCGCCAAAACACGTGTGTTGCAGCACCTTGATCGAGTGGAACTTCAGTGGATTTGCAGTGGAATTTTAAACGGTGTTTGAAAATGTCGAAAGATTTAGAAGCTGTCAAGAAAAAGAGAAGGTTTCTGAGAAAATCTTTAACAGACACGGTGAAGTCAGTCGACGAAGCCCTGTCACAACAAGATAATCATGCACGAATTCAAGTGTTGAAAGATAACATCGCAAGCAAATGGAGCGATTTGCAAGAAGTGCAAGGCACAATGTGCACGATGTTGGAAGATGCTGACATTGATGCCGAGTGTGAGAGTCACAATGAGTATGAAGGGCGTGTGATTGAAAGCATGGCGAAAATGACGAGTTATCTTTCAAGTAAACATTTGCCAGAAGTGAAATTGGCGGGAAGCAACCCACATGTATCTCAGTCGTCTTCTCAAGTACAAGTTAAGCTACCCAAGATCAATCTACCAACCTTTGATGGCAATGTTTTGAGTTGGCAACCCTATTATCAGTCGATAAAAGTTTCGGTAGTCGACAATGCGTCGTTGGCAGATGTCCAAAAATTAGAGTATTTGATGAGATCGCTTAAGGGTTCGGCTGCTGAAGCGGTGAAAGGTTTTGCAGTGGTACAAGCGAATTACCAGCCAGTTTTGGAAATCCTGAAGGAAAGATTTGGGCATACAAGGTTAATCCTCGATGCACATGTAAGATCCTTGATCCATTTGCCACGTTTGAGCTGTGATGATGCAGCCTCCATGCGTAAATTTTACGATGAAGTGATAGGTCACGTTCGTTCTGTCGAGTCCATGGGTGAAAAGTTTAAATCTGAAACTTTGGCTCCTGTTCTGGTGCCCCTTATCGTGGACAAGCTACCTAAAGAAGTTGTGGAAAAATGGGAACTGGAGCTCAGTGAGGAAATAGCTAAGCAGGACTGTGTAGAAGTGAAAACACTGTTCACTTTCTTGGAACAACTGATTAGAGCTAAAGAGTCTTCCCAACCTCCTTCTCTTGATTCGAAAGCTCCAGCAAAGGAAAATCCTGGAAATCGTGAAAATCGTTTCAAGTTTAACCGCTCGCAAAGGTCATCCACCTCTGCATTATGTGCGACAACGCAAGAGGGCAAGTGTGTCATTTGCTCCAAAAACCATGGTTTGAAGTCATGTGTCAGTTTTCTGTCATTGCCTGTAAAAGAAAGGTTCAGAAAGGCAACGTCTAAGGGTCTGTGTTTCCGATGCCTTGAATCTGGTCATAGAGCTGAAGTGTGCCAGAAGCCTCCATGCAAGCACTGCCAAGGTAGACATCACAGTCTCCTGCATCAAGATTCAGCTCGACCTCACTTGGAAGAAGTTAAGGTGGAATCAGTCCCTGAATTACCATCCCCTTCATCAGGTCCTCCTGTGTCATCTTCAGTTGTGGCAAATTCTGTTGCAGTGGGCTCGGGTGGAAAGGTGATTCTGCAGACTGTACCAGCTATTTTGTGTGGAGTGAATGGGTGTTCAAAAGTTGTGAGATGTTTCTTTGATCCTGGTTCTCAAACATCGTTTGTTCGGCAGAGTGTAATTGATGAGCTTGGTCTTAACGGGAAGAGTGTCAAAATTGTTGTCTCTGGATTTGGAGGAGAGGCTACCAAGAACACTTTGCGGAAGAGAATTACATTTACTGTGGCACCTGTTGATAAATCTGGACAGCCTCAGTGTATTGAAGCGCTTACTACACCAGTAATATGCCGGCCAGCTGAAGCTGTGGATATTCATCCAGCAAGATGGTCTCATCTTCGGAACATAGTATTTCCTGAAGAGTTCCCTAGAGATGAACAGGAGATTGATGTGCTTATTGGTTTGGATTTCTATTATTCCTTCGTGACAAGAGACATTGTAAGAGGACGTTCCAGTGAACCAGTTGCAGTTCGCACAACTTTGGGTTGGGTCTTCTGTGGACCAACAGGTGGTCATGACCGAGAATGCACTGTGTCTATGAATGTTCAAATTGGTGTTGAGGAACAATTGAATGAAACACTTCAAAAGTTCTGGGATTTGGAGTCCATTGGTGTTAGACCTGCTGAAAGTTCAGTTTCTACTACTCATGTTGAAGATATGGTCTTGAAGAAGTTTAAAGAGACTCTAACGTACAATGATGGTCGCTATGAAGTATCCTTACCGTGGAAGAAAGATCGTGTTGCATTGAAAGATAATTACCGGCAAGCGGAAAGTAGGTTGTACAATCTAGAAAAGAAGCTGCTCCAAGAGCCAATGAAAGCTACGTCATACCGAGAAGCGATTAACAAGTATGTTGAGAATGGTGTTGCTGAAGAAGTACCTTGTGATGAAGTTACACCGACAGATGGGCGTCCTGTGTTTTATCTCCCCCATCATGCGGTCATTAGAGAAGACAAGCAGACAACCAAGACAAGAGTGGTGTTTGATGCATCAGCTAAAGATAGCAATGGTGTCTCTCTGAACAGCTGCTTAGAGCCAGGCCCAGCATTGCAGCCAGATTTAGTTGGAATTATTCTGCGTTTTCGAAAGAATCATGTAGCTATCATGGGTGACATAGAGAAGATGTTCTTACAGATCCGGTTAAAAGAGGAAGACATGGATTCACACCGGTATCTATGGAGAGATTTGGACCCTAAGGCCACGCCTAAGATTTACAGAATGACAAGGGTCACATTTGGAGTTGTTTCCAGTCCTTTTCTTGCCATTGGTACTATTCAAGAGCATGTGAAAAGGTGTAAAGGAACATTCCCTGTTGCATCAAGTGAAATTTTAAGGAACACTTATGTTGATGACTTTGCTTCAGGGAGAGACAATGTGCAGGAAACACTGAAATTGCAGCAAAGTGCAACTGAGCTTATGCAGAAAGCTGCCTTTAATTTGACAAAATGGTCAAGCAATTCGTCTGAGCTTATGGATTCTTTACCTGAGAGGGACAGAGCAGCAGTTAGTCTCGTCAACCTGGAGAGTGATTTAGCAGAAGCACATCCAATGACAAAAGCATTAGGTTTAAAGTGGAATACGATAACTGACAGCCTTGTCTTTGCAATTGATGCGGACATTGTTAAGTCCAGATCAGAGACAGTGTACACAAAAAGAAAAGTGGCGTCTTTAGCAGCAAAGATTTTTGATCCGATTGGTCTAATCGCACCGTTTTCAGTGAGGTCAAAATTGATTCTTCAAAGTTTGTGGACCCAAGGTGTTGGATGGGATGAGGAAATTCCCATGGAAGTCTCATTGAAATGGAATCAGTGGGTTCAAGAACTTTCAGAACTTGAACACGTTCACATTCCAAGATGTTACACTGATTTGTCATTAAGTCAGAATCCTAAAGTTGAGTTACACGCATTTGGTGATGCGTCGGAAGTTGCTTATGCCTCTGCAGTTTATCTGAGAGTTGTTAGTGAAGATGGAAAGGCATCTACCAGTCTTGTAATGTCCAAGACCCGAGTGGCTCCTGTAAGGAAGATTACACTTCCGCGCTTAGAGTTGATGGCTGCTGTAATTACTGCTAGACTTTGTACCTATGTCAAAGGTGCAATCGATTGTCCCATAAACCGCATTGTTTGTTGGACAGACAATTCTTCAACTTTACACTGGATCAGAGGAGCCGCCTCACAGTGGAAACCATTTGTTGCCAATCGTGTTATTGAAATTCAGTCATTGTTAGATCCCAGTGTTTGGAGGTACTGTCCAGGACCGCAGAATCCAGCGGATCTACCTACCCGAGGTTTGTCTGCAAGTCAGTTAAGAGAGAGTCATTTGTGGTGGAAAGGACCCTCTTGGTTGCAAGAGTCCGAAAAAGATTGGCCCGAGGATTTGAGGTCAAAGCCTTCCAGGGAAAATGTTGACCCAGAGAGGAAGAGTAAAGCTAGTGTCAGTTGTGTTGTGCAACCCAAAGAGCCATTCATTGACTTCACAAGATTCAGTAAGTACGGTCGCTTGCTAAGAACTGTTGCTTGGATCAGAAGATTCGTTAGAAACTCAAGGGTGAAAGAGGAGGAAAGGATTGACAGCCCTTTAACTGGTTTAGAGATGCAAAATGCAGAAAAATGGTTGATTTTTCATGTACAAGAAGCAAGTTTTGCTGAAGAAATTACGTCAAGTAAACGGCATGGTACAGTGAAGGACAGCAACCTGGCCAATTTGAACCCGTTTATGTGTCCTACTAGTGGTTTTCTTCGTTTTGGAGGAAGAATTCACAAGTCACTGTTACCAGAAGAGGAGAAGCATCCTATTATCTTGCCTTCCAACAATCCTGTTGTTAAGTTGTTGATTGATGATGTTCACCGCCGTGAGCTTCATGCTGGAGTTGAACACACTTTGTCAGTTTTGCGACAGAAATTTTGGTTGATCAAAGGACGATCGACTGTCCGTCAGACACTGAGGAACTGTCTAATATGTCGCCATTACCTAACAAAGCCCTTTGGTCAGCGGATGGCACCACTTCCTGAAGACAGAATTAAGCCTGCGCCCCCGTTCACTAATGTGGGACTAGACTTTGCTGGTCCTTTGTATTTGAAAGACAGTGGTGATAAAGTCTATATCTGTTTATTTACATGTGCAGTTACCCGTGCGGTACACTTAGAGTTGGTGTGTAATATGACGACTGAGCGATTTCTCCTTGCTTTGAGACGCATGATTGCAAGAAGAGGAATGTGCAGCATTATTTGGTCAGATAATGCAAAAACTTTCAAGGCTGCTAACAAGGAGCTACAGCAATGTTGGAGAGTATTGGAATCAGACCAAACCCAGAGTGCTTTGTCCGAAAAGAAGATTCAGTGGAAGTTCATAGCGGAGAAGGCCCCATGGTGGGGTGGGTTTTATGAGCGACTTGTAAAGAGTGTTAAGACGCCATTGAAAAAACTATTTGCCAAAGCAATGTTAGATGCCGAGCAGTTAACTACTATTTTGGCTGAAATTGAAGCACAACTGAACAGTCGTCCTCTTACTTACCTGGGTGCAGACCCTGATGACTACAGTGTGATTACCCCTGCACAGATTCTGATTGGCAGAAACCTTCAAGTGTGTCCGACTAAAGACACTCATGTTTCAGAACAGACATCAAGAGCCCTCACCAAACGATTTCAGTATCACCAGAGGCTCGTAAATGGATTTTGGAAGCGTTGGCATGCAGAGTATCTGAAATCCCTGACACCCCTCAAGAAATGGTATAAGATTGGTCGTGAAATCCGTAAAGGTGACTTGGTCCTTGTGAGTGAGGATCGTGTAGCTCGGGGTCAATGGTCACGTGCACGAGTGGAAGACACCCACACAGGCCGCGATGGACTTGTCCGGTCCGTCACCCTGCGGACCTCATCCGGAAGTGTTACTCGCCGTCCAGTGCAGCGGCTACACCTGTTTGAAGCCTGTGATGCTGATATAGCTGCTGAACTTAATTGAACTTGATGAGACATTGTTGAACATTTTAGTTGAACTTTATTGAACTTTGTTGACAAGTTACATGTGATGCACTCCCTGCATCGGGCGGGAGGATGTTCCGAACTGAAAATTTATATTCCGCGTTTCATTTTGTGTAAGGCGCATTGCGTGTGTATGAGTGGAGACTAAGTTCCAATGAGTGGACACTGGGTCCGAGTTTATGTTATGAAAACGTTGCTCGACGTTCTGGTCGAGAATCATGAAATGTATTGCCTAAGTTTTCGTTGCGTTTTAGTGAATAAATCGTTCATTTACAGACATGAAGTAATACAGTCGAACCTCCATGTGCGACCACCTCCCGTGATAAGCGACCACCAATCCAAAACACCAAATTTTCCCAGTCAAAGCCCTATTGGAACCTCTCGTAAACGACCACCTCTGATAAGCGACCGCGACAACTTTTTGAGGTGACGGCATTATAATTTTCATAGTTTTTAACCTCTTGTAAGCGACAACTTGACACATGGTCTGATCTCCAGATGTTTGAGATAGGGTACGTACACCGAAATAGAACCGGATTGGAATTCCGTCACTCAAGATAGTCTATTCTGTGTGACGGGAGATTTTTCCACTCTAAGCGAACGGGAACGTTTCGGCTATTCTGAACTTCAACGGGAGAGCTTCTGTGACAATTCTTGGGGGAAGCAGTTGAGAGATCGCTTGCGAGAAAGGGCCGTCACTCCCTTGAGGTACCAAGATCTAGCCGCAACTGGATGTAGAATTAACAGCGACAACTTCACTTTTGGTTCCAACAGCAGTTTATTCTCGAAGGATGAACTCATGTTATCACTGCTCTGACTGCTGTAATTACCGATGTAATCCGATGTAATCACTCAGCGCTACATACAGAGTTGTATATATATGATTGTACAAGTATCCATTGTTAACAGAATACAATGCGTGTGAATGTGAAAAGTAATTACAGAGGACACGGCAGTACTTTGAATAACGCGTAGAAGATTAAACGGCCAAGTTTTAGCACCAAAACCCCAATATTAACTACACTTGTTAATCAAGGAGAACTTGCACTATTCAACTGTCCTAAATTAAAAGTTCTTCAACGTAGCAAATGAGTTTTCCGAAGTGTCAGTGAACGGCTCGTGCCGCTTAATTACCGTTATCACAGTTCACAAAGAAACTCACTTAGTACTCATAACTAAACGGTTGAGCTATTCATACACAGAGCGGACCAGGATCCGTAAAGGCTTAAAGATAAACGGCAAACTAACAAGTTGTTGATTAATTCTAATTGAATACTCTAGAAAACGCAATTGCAGAACGGAGCTCATTTCAAGAGTCGGGGGCCAGGGCTTCAATTGACTGATGCATAATTTTGAGCCAGAGACTTTACCTAAAACATGCGAGCCCGAGACTCTGTAGCCTGATTCTCAGACGGTTCGGGTCGCTCGCGCACTCTGTGGCCGCGAACGACCTGGACCGTCAGAGAATCAGGCTAGAGACTCTGAGAGCTTCTGGGTGTCGATAGTACAGTCGAACCTCTCTAATACGGACACCGAAGGGACAGAGCAAAGTGTCCGTATTAGAGAGGTGTCCGCTTTATAGAGGTCATGAATATTACGTCACTTTAAAGGTAGCCTGTTCCAGGCTCCTAGAGAGACGCGAAGGAGAGTGCGAGGGGGCGAAAACGAGGGGGGGAGTCCCCTGTCGTTCTCGTCCCCTCGCACTCTCCTTCGCGCCTCTCTAGGAGCCTGGAACAGGCTACTTTAAAGGTTCCATTGATGGTATTGAGACCGGTACAAATCATTACAATACAAGTTGTACAATTTCATAAACATGGCAAACTATAATACAGTTTCCGAACAGTAACAGAATAGAACAGTAACAAGTGTAGCGAACACTAACATAGTAGAGTATTAATTTAATGAAAGTTCTTTGTTATTGATTCATTTTGCGTTAAAGAAGTCTGTAATGTAACGACAAACAGGAAATCGTGTTGAATAAGAACTGTCATTACTGGAGTGTCCGTAATAAAGAGGTTAAGTTTGTATGAATTTTCTCTCTGGGGCCGAGATTTCGTGTCCGTTGTCCGTATTATAGAAGTTATTTTTGCAAAGAATGTATGGGCATTTTCCCAGGACCAAGTGAACTGTACATATTGGAGAGGTGTCCGTATTACAGAGGCGTCCGCAAGGAGAGGTCCGACTGTTCCAAAAAGAAGGTTGCCATTCTTCATGCATGTGTTCGTTGATCATCGTGTGACTCACCGAAATAGACTACAACCTTTGTTTTCTTGCTCTATAGTTTGAGAGACTTCGATACTTCAAGATGGTTGGACTTGCCGTTTTCGACAGACCATTCTAAACCCTTTAGGTTCAAACCGGATCACCTGTCCAGAGTGGGGAAGAGAGGTATACGTACATTCTCGACTCCAAAGCTCTTCCCTTTTGCGCATGACTGATGCTGGTCATCACCGTAACTGCGACATTAATTTCCTGAGTTTCGGCATATTTTAAACACTTTGACTTTGACCTCGTAGTTACGGCGATGACTCTCTTCCCCACCCTGGACAGATCATGAGATGATCCCGTTTGAACCAATTGCAAAGGCTACAGCATATGATGTATTTATAGAAGTATTAGAAATCCCAAATTATCACACTCATTTTCACTTTTCCAAAAGCGTGGGGCTTCTGATCTCCTCACTTTTCTACCATTTCAGTAAATTGGAATCTTAAGAGTTTAATTTCTACGTTTTCTCAAAATATGGAGCTAGACTGCTCAAATTATTTTCCATTTTTTTATTGTTATATTAACATGTTAAAAGGCGCGTTTTAACTTGTATCTACTTCAGATGGATGTATCTGGCGCTGTAAATTCGATTTAAATGTTAAGAAAGCTATGTTCTTGTCCCCCTTAAAGTAGGGATTCAAAATGGTCTCGGTTAAAAAGTTCAGAAAGTTGTTCAGTTTATTAAATGTAACAATCACCTCGCATTACATTCCGTTCTTGAAACCATAACTTGAATATTAACCAGTTACACAATAGCCCAAAACCACCGGTCCAGAACGAAGTAGATGCATAAATAGAAAGTGACTTACGTTTTCCCAAAAGTGACTAAGATGGGGTCTATAAGACTATAATGGGGCAGGGACTCTGAGAGGGCAGCGGCACATACCCTGCAAAACTGAACTCACCCCTCCCCCCCCCCCCCCCCGGGCATTCCACTCTATCTTTGTGGTAACTCGCAGTCATGAAACTAACGTAAACAGCAGACTTTGTGTGGCGTATTTAATATTTTGGTCGTCTTAGCGCGATTCCAGTAGGTTTAGGTTCGCTGACAAGGTATCAAGGAAACAAGGTGAGGCATTTTTCTTCGATTGGTGATCTTTATTTTCGACTCTATAATTTATGCCATTGTACAAGCTTTCGTGACACTTCAAATATTTTTAGTAACCGCTCCTAGCGCTTGGGTTACCTGTGTTTTCTCTCTTTCGTGCCTTCGGGCTCGGCATGCCTTCAATATGACCAAATATCATGAATCTGCTTTTGGGTGTGTGGGTTCCATACAAAGCACGCATATTCAAGTTTTGGTTCAACTAAGGCGAGATACGCTTGCTGTTTCACCTTTCAGTATTGTTGGGTTGTTTGGCAAACTCGCCCTTCCTGATATTGTACCCCCGATCTTCTTCAGGAAGCCTTACAACTTGCTAAAATCGCTAGACTTGAGGACAGGCGCAACGAACTCTGCATGAGAACTTTTTCATAAGATAACAAAAGGCGGGCCCTTGTCAAAACATCTAACCCCGATTAGGCGTATCGCCCATGACTCAGAAACTCTAACTCTTGTAAGTCTTTTGAATGTAGAACTGAGCGTTTTAAGCGAACCTTTCTCTCTTGTACCATCCTAATGGCAAACGTAACATCTTCTACTAATGTTGAAAAAGTTGAATGTTATTCTTAGTTTACGACTGATTTTTTCTTAGGTTTAGTATTATTTTTCAGCCTTTTTGATCCATATTCTTGTAATTTTACCAGGTTTTACTATTTCTAAGTGCTATATTGTAAACGCCAGTCCCAAGGAGGTTTTTGTAATTTTTCTGAGAATGTGGTGATTAAACATTTTAATTATTTATTTTTCACCTTTTCTGGGATTTTGTAAACAGTTTTACTAAGGAAACCTAGGTGACCGTTTGCCCGGCCCACAATGTATAAAAAGCGAAGAAACCGATTCTTGTATTCCGGCCTGTTAGAATTGTAAATGACATTTTGATTAGTCGATGGACATTTGTTTTCGTTGCAGACAGATCACTCAGATCAGGATCTGTATTTATTGATTTATTTGCACGTTTCTTTGCGATGGGGCGGCAATAATTATTAAAGTGGTCGGGCCGGAAAAGCTTACTTTGAAAAATGAGCACAGGCATTACTTTACTTTTAATTTACTTAAATAGTTTGGCAATACAAAGGACAAGTATTGACAGGAAAACCCCAAACAGGACCTACGTCCTTCACCGAAGGGTTACCTAAAGCCTTAACTAAAATTTAACCGGCTACTAAAGTCAAAAATAAGTACATACATTTACATAATCAAGTGGGAAATATAAACAGTATTAAATTAGAAATATAATGAAATAAGAAGAAGAAATTAAGAAAATGTAGTAACATCCTTCAGGCCTAAAAAGGATTTCAGGCGATCTCTAAATTCCTTTTAAAGATTGAGTTTTTCTTAAACGTAAATGGCAGATTATTCCACATGATTTAGCTACTCTAAAGAAATATGAAAATTTCAAAACTTTGGTTCTTGCATATCTAATTTTGAACAGGTAATTAGCATGTCTTAGATTATATTCTCATTCTCTCGCCTACTTTCCTTCTGCTCCTTCTGAGTATTTCATACAAATTTTTTAATCATTACGCAATTCAAATCTTTGTAAACAACGCCGATCTCGTATGAGGCTTGGGCTACCTGTGCCTGTGCGGTTCCACAGTTGGAGGAATGTGATTGGTTGAAATAATCGTATGTTGTCTTCTCGTTTGCATTTTCCTCGGTTGACCAGAGCGGCTATTTATGTAAACTGTAGACTCGAAGGAGGCTTTCTAAAGTTTGTCTGGGGCATTGAGCCTGACCATCGAGGTAAGTTGGCGAAAAAAAAAACATGGTTGGTTTTCTTGAAGGGCGTGAGGCTTTGTTGAAATCCTCTTCCCGTTAAGAAATTTATTCACTCGACTAGACTTCCTTAGATCTCCATAATATGAAATTTCCACGTTAGCATCAGCAGACAGCCAGCTAGAGACACGACACCATCAATGCGATGGAATTTTCCGAGAAATCAATAGGAAATTATTTTCCCAGGCTGTTACTGTTTTTGCGAAATATCTCGAGCGATCTTTTTCCTACGAAAGTTTCCTGCGGAATATTAGTGTGTTGGAACCTGTAGTAAGCGATAAAGCTTGCGAAACTTTGGTTACACGTGTTTTCATAAGGTTGTAGTTAAAGGAAGGTTATCCATTGCCAAAAATATATATACTATTCTAAGATCTTATTGAATCATTCTATAATACTCGGGAATTTTAGAAAAATCGAAAAATCAAGAAGGGCGTTAATATAGTGGTTGTGGGTAAATCATTCGATGTATCATTGCAAATGTGTAGCGGAGTATGACGAAAGAGTTATGAGCTAAAAATGCCATTAAGATTGTTAGATTGTTCCATGAACATCTTTCTTAAAGACGTCATTGTCAGTCGAGCAGTGGAGTAAGTCGTTTGCTCGAACGTGGATAATGATTGTACACAAGCTACCCTAGCTAAACAGCAGTAACACCACTTTCAAACATGGGGACGCTGCCCGCCTTCAATCAATTTTTTGCATAGTAAGGATGATGCAAACACAGCAGGCTTAATATTACGTTAGACGCCTATAGGTGCGTGACAACTCCTAACTTGGATTTTAATTCTAATATCATTTCGTTCAATAAATTGTTTCAATAAAGTTCTGTTTACACAATCTTCCAAGTTAGTATATATCTTCCAAGTTATGTATTGAGTATTTTTTTTTCTAAGCTAGGACCCATATAGCCAATAACACCTGTAGGGCTGAATACCCCTGAAAGAAACTTGTAGTCAGGGGTGACATCAATAACAGCAAACTTTGTTTGCATGACCATTTAAATATTGTTACAGTATAATAAAATTGCAAAAGCTTCAAAAGTTGTTCTGTTTGTGGGTCCGTTTTCATTTTTGCTCCGTTCTCATGTCTAAGGTCTATAGATATGGCTCTTTCCAAATTGTCTTATAAGTTTTCCATCCAATTTGTTTGGTCAAGAGGCTAGGCCCAAATGATTATTGCTTAAATTTGTGTACCAGAGGGAGTATCACACCTCAAAGAACAGTCTTTGAAGGTAATTGCTTGCTCTGTTAAAGGTTTTTTGAAACATTCATATTTTGTAAAAGTCTAAGCTGTGATGGTTCATGTCCACATATGTCACATCATGTTGAAAAATATTTTTTATTATTTTGGCACAGAGGCCCCTGTTGTCATGTAAGAAACTTAAGGTGGGGTAATTTTGTTTTCAAGGCAAAGAAAGTTACTTACACTTGTCTAGTCCTGTCAAAAAGGTTTAGAACTGTGTTAATGCATTATGTCTAATTCTAAATCTAAATCTAAATTGAGTGTCTTACTAACATATAATCTTTCTTTTCTCACCATAGCTATACTAAGGTTTCATAAGTTGCAAGCAAAATGACAACATTCAAAGTTCAAAGTCCAAATGTTCGTTATGCTGCTGATTTCATAGAGAGCAAGTATGTATATGAAACGACCAAGGTGGAGTGCAACTCGAAGGGTTCTTACACTGTGAGGCCAGTTGAGACTCAGTACACCTTTCGAACAGAAAGACAGGTACCCAGACTAGGATGTATGCTGGTTGGTTGGGGTGGCAATAATGGCTCCACAATCACTGCATCTGTGCTGGCAAACAAGTTGGGTTTGTCTTGGGACACAAAACAAGGCATCAAGGTACTGTGATAGACCAAAGTTTACCTCTTCTAAAAGCTTATTAAAATTTGCTTTTAAATTTCTATTGCTAGTTAACTGGAAAACTTGGTGCTGAATGTGTTACATACAGTAACTTACTAATCCACATGCAAAACTTGAGAATGTTCACCATCATGCTTCATGAATCACAAGGTTTTCAATATATGTCTTGCAAATGAACCAAAACAAATAATTAAGTAAATACTGGTAATAAATAAAATAATTATGGAATTTCAGTGGCTTCTACACCCTTGCTCACCCAAAAAAAACATACCGTACCCAGGCCTATACAAAGGCCACAGATTGTTTTGCTTATTAACCCTGTAAGCCAGATAGTAATCAACATCTAATTCTCCTTTAGAATAACACTACTTGATGAGCCATACAGGTCATCAGAGACTCATCAGAATAAAGAAAATGGTCACCAAATATGAAACATTTTAGTCTCCTGACTAGAACCATATTAAGATACATGTGAAGAATGTGCTGTACGTAATGATTCGATTTAGCACCCGCGGCACTTATTTACTTATGGTACCTCAAGGGAAGCTACTTATTCGAAATTGGGCGCTTATCAGGGAAAGGGCACTAATTATTTATTTTTTGAGAAACAGCAAATGTGCGACACAAAGCTTTGACATTTTTTTAAAAAGGAACAATAACAAACTGTAAAAGTAGATAATGTGAATATTCACTTGCTGATAGGGACTTTTGAACATCTCTAGTCTATTTAACATGAATAGCTTCAGTGTCGCTTGTGTCAATAACAATGCTTTAGCATGCAGCATCTACTACGTCAAATCGGGGTCCGATCAGTAATTCAGTTAAAGGGATCATTGTTGCGTGATTTGCATATGGCTTGATGTACTACCTTGAGCAGTTCTTATCCTGTTTGACAAGGCTACCTTTCCTTGAAGCAGTGAATGTGTGCTACCACTGAAATAGAATAGGGGCGCTTATTGCAATGAGGGTGCTTACGCAATTGGGGGCGCTTATAAAATTTGGAATAAGAGTGCTTATGCAATAGGGGTGTTAACAAAAACACATTCGAGGTGATTTCTACCTGATAATCAGGACTTAGAATTATTTGTTTGAACTAAGTAGTACACATGTGTGGTATGTGAAAGATACCAATGACTACCACAGTGGTATTATGCCGCGGCTTCTCTAAGTGTAATCAATATACATCATGCTAACTTGAACAAAACATTGGCAGTCAGGGAGTAAGTCACAGAAGCATGGGATGACTTTGTTTTGCTAATCTTAAAGCTTACGTACATTACTTGACATCATACCGGAAGTTGTCTGAAATAATGTTTTGACCTAGTGAAACCTTGAGGAAGAATTGTGGTAGGTGACCTATACAAAAATTACAGAAAAAAAATTATAATTATAACAAATATAGTTATTTATAATAATGGTTATTACTAGAAGCAGTGTAAAATGTGATGGCCGCTTAAAATTTTTTGATCTGCCATATATTAAGCATCTTATTCTGCTTTGCATTAAGTATTCTCCATGCAAATTTGTAGTACGATTTTTAAGGATTTGTACTTCTTTCTTTACAGAAAGCAAATTATGTTGGTTCTTTAACCCAGTCGTCCACAGTTTGTCTTGGCACTGGACCAGATGGAGATATATACATACCCTTGAAGGATCTGCTACCAATGGTCCACCCCAATGATATTGTTTTTGATGGTAAGTGATTGTGAATCTGATCTATGTAGCAAGAAGAGTTGTTTGAGAGAGATAGAAAGAGTTTCGGAGGGAATTCTTTTGTTTATTTTAAAAGATTTTTCATGTACACTCAATGCTACAATTTGGTCCTGTAGCAATTTATTATTTTGCAAATCTGAAAATCATTAACTCTCTGTTACACTGTGAAAGGGAAAACAGGGATAAATTATTTCCAAAAAACCTTAAGGAAACCTGGCCTGTTACTGGCCCTTTTTTCTTGTGCACAGTTTCAGGTTTCACTTAAATTTTTCCAAATTGAAGTTGATATCAGATTTATATCAAAGCGATACATGTAATTATTTATACATCTTTTTTTGGATTTGCACCTTTAGAGAGGTGCTTAAAGGGAAAGTATCACGCGAACTTGATGTCATTTCAGAACCCAATAAATGTTTGTCAAAAAACAGAAACAAAAAAGAATTGTCTAGTTTTGTTATTAGTTATCACCCAATGCAATAAAACTGTTGATTAGTGCCTCTGGCCAGAGACAGAGTAGATTGGATTGGATTGAAACTTGAAAAATGTTAGGCTAATGTTGTTCAAGTTCTCGCACTTTTGTTTCCAAAATGCACTAGAACAGATCACGAGTTGTTCCTTTCAAGAATTGACCTCTCGTTGTTCTAGAATTATTTTGTAGCTAAGTAAAGGTCTTATTTCAGCATTTTTAACAAAAGAGCTCAAAAACCCCATAACACTTGAACCCCTTTAATTTATTGAAGGGGTGCACAGAAAAAGTCCCTAAGTGACTTGATGTAAGGTCAAATTCTCCTTTTGTTTTACTAGCAAATACAAGGCAATTTGGAAGGAGAGTCTAGCAATTCACCAGAAGTCACTAGTTAGTGCTTTTTTCCAGGCATCCCTACAATTAGGAACAAGCTCAGTTATGTTGTCAGTCAACTGACAGACTACATAAACAAACTCTACACCTCTATCATCTAACGTGTGACCTTGTGCTTGCGCTTGCCTTATCAGGATGGGACATCTCATCACTTAATTTGGCTGATGCCATGGAGAGAGCTGAAGTGTTGGATTGTGGTCTACAGCGGCAACTCAGACCCTACCTAGAGAAACTCAAGCCGCGGCCATCCATTTATTGCCCTGACTTCATTGCAGCAAATCAAGTTGATCGTGCCGACAATGTGTTAACGGGTACCAAGCAGGAGATGATGGAGCAAATTCGAATGGACATCCGTGAATTTAAGGAGAGAAACAGCCTTGATAAGGTGTGTTTGTGAAAAGGTCTTGTTTTTGGATAATTAGAGAATTGTTGTTGTTGTTGAATATTGAACAGACTTGGAACAAGGGTGAGCATCTTAGCTATCATAAAATTAATTATTGTTGCTATGATTTTTAACCATAATATCTTGGAAACCCAAATTTCCACTGATTATCTAGCCGGCTGTGTTCGCTTTATGAAAAAGGTTTTCAAGACTTTCAAGTCACAACCATTTTGGTCAGCCACATGACCAGAACAGAAAAAAATGGCAAGATTTTATTCAAATCAATATTGCATGCATACGTGTCTTTTGATCTCATCTGTGTCCGAACAGGCAAACAGAATGTACAGATCACCCACAAACATTCCCTGAAGATGTACATGTGCAATGGCTAAAAGAAACTGGATATTAATTAAATATTATAAACAAGGAACACTAGTTACGTGAGCCATTAGGATTTATGTGTAGCCTTAAGGGTGTGCTACAGCTAATACTTGGTACTGCAAACGGATAAAACATGGGACTCAAAATGTGCTACATGTAATTCAAGAGTTATGAACTTTGTGCAAAAGAAAGCATTTATGCATGCTTACAGGTTCCATGCTTTGGTGCAAGTGTATTTGACTGTTTGAGCCAATTCAAACTACATGAAATGTTGCTTATTAATGATAATTAAGCTGGCTTTTATTATGGATGTACCAAAGTGCAGAACTGGTGTAGATGAACACAGAACATGCAAGAGAGCACCTGCTGGCAAGTTAGTCAGCTTGGATATGTTATTATCTGGAAATTATTGGTTGAGATTGTTAAAAGCAGCTGGGCAAAGTTGTGTTCCCAGTAGGTCAATTTGCCCGGGGTTCAGACCTTAACGAAACCCCTGCAAGCATATCATCAGGGTGGAAGAATTCAGTCATCTTTTGTTAATGTTGTCCCTAAGTAAGTGTGAATGAGGTCAACATGTTTTTAGTTGTGTAAATAACCAGTGAGCAAAGGCAATTAATGGCCCCTTCCTGTTTCAGGTTATAATTCTGTGGACAGCAAATACTGAACGGTTTTGTGATGTGAGTGAAGGTCTGAATGACACTGCTGAAAGCCTGTTGAGGTCCATTGCACGAAATGAAGAAGAAGTTTCTCCGTCTACCATCTTTGCTGTTGCTAGTATCTTAGAAAAGGTAATTCAATAATCCATTAAAATTTTGTAAGGAAAATTTTATTTTTTACAGTCATGTATCACATCCAATGATTATGTCCTTGGAGAAAATATTGAAGAAAGGAAAGGCAATCTTCACTTCATGATTCAAACAGTTTAACCAGTACTGGAATAAAAAGAACTAACAGCAAGTTACTATTTAATAGTAACTTGCTTTTAGTTCTTTTTATTCTGGGTTTATAAAATTGATTTTTTATTACTGATTTTGACTGGCTACTTTTCCTTTGAATAGCACTTTCCCTTAATTTTTCAGATCAACAATAATTTAGTGGGTGCTCTGAGTCTTCGTCATTCTTAAACAAATGATTATTCCCACCATTTTGCATTTTGATTTGATTATTGGCCTCCAGAGGGGGTACTCAGCTAGTGTTTAAGTGATGGGGAGTTGCCAAGGCTGTTCTCCTGTTTCACATTTTAGCAATTTGGGGACTTTTGGGATAGTAAATGTCGTAAATTTAATTTTGGTTGATACAAAGGTACCCAACATTGTAGCTTACTGCACCTTTCAATAACATGTGGACTGTTAAGTTCAAGATTCAACCATCTGTTTCGCTTTGAACCAAGGTTCAACCAACTGTTTCGCTTTTCACTGCAGTGGACCTCTAACAAAACAAAACATTTGGCTCAATGGCTGGTCAAAAGGTCATGTTTGTGCACTGTGACATCAGTTTACATGCTTAATCACTCTCCAATTTGTGACTACAGTTTGCTTTATCAGTGAGTAAAAGTGAATGCATGGATCTGCTTCTCTTTTGTTGCTGTTTGTACTTTATTTGTGCACTCAGAAAAAGAGTTTTGGGAGGCTTACAATCTACATTCTGGGTTCAACTGGCCACTTTTGGGGGGTAGTTAATTATAACCCAATAAGATGTTTTTGGTTCCAAAACAAATTCGGCCAGGTTCACATCTGGTCATCACAAATTTATATATGGTACTTGTGCTTACCCATTGTTGCTCTAAGACCAGGAGTGTCAAGTTAGATTACCAATTCCACATCAATTGCCTAGCTGTTTGTTAGCAAGTAATATATACATGTTAGTGATGTAGCTTGCTAAATTATAGAAACTTACTAACTTGCTAACTTTTTCCATTGCAGTGTTCATACATTAATGGTTCACCCCAAAACACAAACGTTCCAGGAGTCATTGACCTTGCAAAGAAGCATGGGACATTTATTGGTGGAGACGACTTCAAATCTGGACAAACAAAAATGAAATCTGTACTTGTTGACTTTTTAGTTGGTGCTGGCCTGAAGGTGTGTAGGTTCTCAGTATTGAAATCAAGATTTTTGCCAGCCGTTATTAAGTTGTCTCAGTAACCAGGCTGGAGTGGTCATGTGGGAAAAATTTCCAGCCCAATTATCAAGATCTTGGTAACTAGGCTAGCCTGCCTTTTCATATGAACATGTATGTCAAAAGGTTTACAAAGCAAATAGTGGTGAGGCAAGATCTTGGTGATCAGACCAGCCCAGTTGACTGGGCTTATAATTATGAAGATGTCCTGATTGAATGATGTTTAATGAAGGACAAGTCCTAAGTGTTTTGTTAGTCTGTCGATGTAATTATATTCTGACCATCAAACAGAAAACTGCTGGTAATTTAAGTGGAAGTTTTAGGAAATTGATCCATTTTTATGTGGTCACAGTTTAACTAACTGAGATGTTTTCTTGATTGTTGCAGCCAGTGTCCATTGTCAGTTACAACCATCTTGGAAACAATGACGGCAAAAATTTGTCAGCACCAAAACAGTTTAGATCAAAAGAGGTATATGACCATTTTTTTTTTGTTACTAGAGTGATTCACAATTCACGGAGAAGGTAAATGCTGATATTTACTATTGACCGAGGATATTCCATTAACCGCATTCCTCTGTCCCCCATTTCTTGCAGATCTCCAAGAGCAATGTTGTAGATGATATGGTGGAATCAAACCACGTTCTCTATGAGAAGGGTGAAAAGCCTGACCACTGTGTTGTCATCAAGTATGTGCCGTATGTAGGGGACAGCAAACGAGCATTGGATGAGTACACATCCGAGATCTTCATGCATGGGCTCAACACTATTGTCTTGCACAATACTTGTGAGGTAAGGCTATCATCTATAGGGCTATAGAATGGTAGATTCGAGACTCGAGAAGATGCTGAGACTCTCATTTAAAATCCGAAACTGTGACTTGATTATTGTTTTCAAATCCGAGCTCGAGACAATGCAAATCACTCCAAGCACGAGACGCCACGAAATCGTCCTTTGCTCTTTTTAGGCATAGTATGGCAATTTACGATCAGAATTTATCCAAGCCTACATGTATTACAGCCTGCACCATTGCGATGTTGAGCTGCTTTTTACTATTTTTTGTTTTTTTGTTGTTTTATGACGGTCATTTGACCAGACTTAACAACTTGGCTCGCGAGACTCCGAGATTCAAAATCCAAAATACAAGATTCCAAGACCCGCTTTATTTTTTATGAGCTCAAGATTGCGAGACTCTAGTTTGAGAAGCTGAGATTTCAAGACTCCCTGAAAATTTGCCGAGACCCATCATTTATTCTATACCCCTTTCTATCAAAAAATTTTTCTTCATACTATGAATTTCTGAGTAGTATCTGCACAGAGCTTTAAGTAACTTCAACAGATTGTTTTAGAGGACTTATTTTCAGTGACTACAGGAAGATTTTGACAATCATTTTAAGATGAAAATTATCGATAGTAAAATCAGATGTTTCAATGCCACAGCATGCAAACTGACAAAATATTAAAGGATAGCTTCCAACTGAAGATCAACTCAGCCTAATACACACCGGAAATTGACCCCTGTGCCTATTCAAATACTATTTAAAAAGTACACAAAGCTTTTTATATACAAACATCTGTTTTTGCATGTTCAGTCCTGGTAAATGCAGTGCTCCAAGGGTTAAATTTATAAATAAAATCCAAGTATTAGAAAGGACAACAAAAATCGAGCTGACATTCCTAGTAGAATATTACAACACAAACTGAGATTATGCTTGCTGCCTGAAAAAAAATGAGGCTTAACTAGCAGATCTTTGTGGCATGTTTGGTTGGAATTTCCCGACATGAAATGTGTATTGACGTATCCCCACCTCCCTTTCTCCCCTGGGAGTAAAATTAATGTACCATGCAGACATATCCTTTTTCTTTATTTAATGTAGCTTTGATATCTAACTTGTTTTAAAATTTGTGCACAGGACTCCTTGTTAGCTGCACCAATCATTTTGGACTTGGTTATCCTGTGTGAGGTCTGTGAGCGAATCAGGTTTAAAGTAGGAGGTGATTGCGAGTTCCAGTCTTTCCACCCAGTTCTGTCTGTTCTCAGCTACCTTCTTAAGGCTCCAATGGTCCCTGAAGGGACTCCAGTTGTTAATGCCCTCTTCAGGCAAAGAAGCTGCATCGAAAACATCTTTAGGTAAGTGTTTGTAAGTCTTCTGAGAGTGCCGTCGAAGGTAGAGGTGATAAACCACTGGAAAGTACTGCTCGGTAGCTTTCATTTGAATTGTCATGCACTTTAGGGTTTCATTTACAACCACAAAAGTTAAAACCACTTGTACAGCACAATAACCAGTATCACAGGAAAGTACTGCTCAGTAGCTTTCATTTGAATTAGTCATACTTTTGGGTTTCATCCAAACTCAAAAGTTAGAACCACCTTCTACAGTGTAATAAACAGCACCACAGGAAAGTACTGCTCAGTACATCTGTAGTTTCACTTGAATGGTCACATTTTAGGATTTCATGATCATTCACTGACTCAAAAGTCAGAACCACTTTGTACAGCATAATAAACAGGACCACAGTAAAGTGCTGCTCAGTAGCTTTCATTTTAATGAGTTACATTCGAGGATTTCATCCACAGACTTGCAGCATAATTTAGGGCCTGTTCACGTGGCGGTGGGGGACCCCGGGTAGGTGAGGTACCCGAACTACCCGAGGTCAGAAAAAACAGGCCTTCACATGCAACCCCGGTGCGCTGGGGTGAGGTTTAAAAAGCTATCGCGTGGTCGCTAAGTACATATATCAACAAAGAATTCAGAGCCAATTGCCCGGATGAACATCACCCCACCCCACCTCCAGCATTCAGATGGAGAAAACTCACCCCAGCTAAGCGGGTTACCCGCCTTGGCTGACCGGGCAACCCGCCTCAGTGAGGTACCCCACTTCACATGTGAACGCGACCAAGAAATAAAGAGAGATTGTATGGAGAGATTGGTAACCCCACCGAGGTGGGGTACCTCACCTTTCTGGGTCCCCCACCTCCATGTGAACAGGCCCTTATACGGTACCACAGGAAAGTACTGCTTAGTAGCTTTCATTGTAATGGTAACAATTGAGGATTTTATCCTCTAAAGCAAACGTCAGTGCCACCGTAAAAGTGCCTCCAAGCATGTCCAGTGACAGCTCAAAAAAAGGTTTTTGGTGTTTTAAACTATAAAGGAGAATGGCAATTTACCTCTTTTGGTTCCAACAAAGCCACTCAATTTTTTTTCTTATCTTTGTAAAATTTCGGATTTCTAAATAAAAATAAATAGATAATTTTAGTCCTAGAACTAGCTCTCTCCAGGGAGACATTCCAGCCACCGACCACTTTCTTTGCTCGCAAAAAATCTTCTCGCGTTCTGCTGTCTGATGCTTTGTTTCAAAGTGCTGCTATCAAGAATTATTAAGGGTTTAATGTTCAAGCATCTGTTTTCAGGGCTTGTGTTGGCTTAAAACCGCAAAACCACATGATGCTGGAGCATAAACATTCCAGAGAAGTCAGCCAACCATTAATGGAGAATGGACACTCAGATATTTACTCCCATCTCGAAAATGGAATAAAAATGAATGGCTTCATGAACGGCGAATCTAAGGATGTGAAACACCCCTACATGAATGGGCTTCCAGTTGCTTCACAAGTGAAACAAATCATGTAGATATAAAAAAGTTGTAGATATAAATATATAATTAATCCTTAACACCCCAATATTAACATGCTTGTTCTGCTCGCTGCTTCGTTTTATTTAGACTTGAATGTTTATCAAGAGAACGCGACTCGTAAAATTCATTCGGCACTACATCCGGGACCCGAATGGCGTATTTTCCATATCCTTACTAGTGAGGATATCGATGACGTCATTTCCCCGGCACTCTTTCACGGTTATTTATGCAAACAGTCGGTGAGAAATGGCAAGCGATAGATGTCTGTGTTCATTCGTAAAATATTGCTTTTACCACTCGAAAATTAGGTGGGAGCTTATCATAGTTTCAGACTAGGAGGCAAGGCACACCCTAGTTCAGTTCTTAACGCATGGGTACCAAGTTTTTTTTAATTTAGAAGTTTAAATTTGCAGTGTTTTGTAATTTTTCGTTTAAACTGGTGTCCTGTATTCTCGAGATCAAGGTTGTTATGTATTACATGTATTACACATTCAGAGTATCAAAGTATGTATCTGAGAATATTTTTGAAAATTATATTTGCTTGTGAAGTAAATTAAAAAAAGGTAGAAAATGATCAGTTCTGCAGGAAGGAGTGGGGACTCACTGGCATGTAGAAGTGGGCTTCTCAAACTCATTAATAATTTATCAAGAGAAAACAACGAAAATCACTACCGTGACCGTGGTTTGGATATCTGTTCCTAATTACCATAATGTTTTGCCAACTTTAGCCTTGAATTTCTCCAAGAATTATTGATCATTTGGAAGCCATATCAAACACTGGAAAGTGTGTTTCATCAGATGTCCAAACACCTGGAGTTGTTTAAAAAAACACTCGGCTGCGCCTCGTTTTCTTCTCGGTGTTTGGATATCTGATGAAACACTATCCCTCGTGTTTGATACATTACATCAGAAAGCCAGGTAAAGAGGTTTGTTTTCAGTATTTTGCGGAACACCCTGGGAGGCAAAATTCTCACGAAAAAGGGAGACTTATAGCCAAGTAGCAAATTACTGTGTGAACAGTATCAAGAGAACTGAGTTTCTGTTGGAGATTGAAGATTTTCTGAGTTTAATAATTCTTTTGGTATTTTATTTCTTTTTAATGATATAATGCAGCTCAAAATAAAGAAATTTACACCAGTTACTACGTAACACTACATACATCACTTGATGTGATTACAAAATAAATACAGTGCTTACATACACTACTTATAACATGATTGGTTTTTGGGTTTTTTTTTTTTCAAAAGGTGTTTATACAAGGCATTTATATGTTTTAAAATATGTAGGCGATACAGATATCTAGGATCACATAATCTAACGCGAAGCACAGTCTAAATTTTTTCGCGCGTAGTACGCGTTCAATAATAGGGAGCTTAAGCAACGAACGGCAACGAAAACGTCATCCGAAAATATATCTTTATTTCATTTGTGCTACTTTGCGATTATTTCAACTCGCTCTTAAAACTTTTACAAAAATGGCGAACTATTCAGGAACCAAATTGGTAGGAGTGGCGTACAAGTTAAGAAAGAAAATGAAAAATTCACGGTCGTGCGTCCAAGTTCTCCACAAAACCTTAAATGTGGTAATTTCACGTTACTGTTTTTCAGAGGACGGTAAAGAAATGTACCAAAATGTAAAACGCACGTTTTGTTTTGCGGCGTTGTCGTTGCCGTCGCCTTCGTCGTTGCCTCCTAATGACAACAGGATATGTGATGCAGTTCACACAGTTTTATCAGTTTATGATATAAATGTAGATATTTAGTGAGGTTTTCTTCACCAAATTGAACCGCCTGGCTGGAAGACTATTGACTTGAATGTTAATTTGACGTTAAAGCCAAAGGCGAATTGTTTCTATTTTTTAATGCAAAGAAAGTCAGTGTTTTGTTTGATTTTAAATGGTTTTTTTCTTGTTTCTTCTGTCTCTTTTTATTTAGCTGTTATTTTTGCTAGGGAAAGAACAAATAGTACATATTATTGTTCTTTTGTCATTTAAAACCGCCTTGTAAGGGAACTTTCTGGGAAAAAATGATAAAAAATAATAATGAACTAAGCAATTATTTAAAGGGATAAATTCTTAAAGGCTCTTTGAGCCGTTAAAAAAATACAGAGGCCATCCTCAAGCCCGTTTAACTTGTGTAATATGCTTTTTAAGGAAATACTTTTTGGAGTGTAATGCTTGTGTTGTTAACTAATGTGGCAGGGAGTTAAGACCGCCGTGTTGTCCCGCCAAGCCTAAAAACTTTGACAAAGTAAACTTACTTTCTGCTTGAGTGGATTTCCTTTTAATTTAACGCATACTTTGTAACTTATGTCTTCAGTTTTGGATGATATAATAAAATGAATTGTACTGCAATTGTATGCAAGTGAATTTTATATTGTAACCATATTTGGCGATTTACCATCTCATCAGAGAGCAACATTGCGAGTACGTATTGACTTTGAAAAGGCATACGAATGCTGTTCAGACTGATTAGACAAGTGAATTCTATATTTTGCCATCGTCTCATCAGAGAGCAATATTGCGGATACGTATTGACTTAGAATAGGCACACGAATGCTGTTTAGACTGATTGGACAAGTGAATTCTATATTTTGCCATCATCTCATCTGCAGGGACTGCGGAGCCGGGGGAGCTGGGGGGGGGGGGGGGGCTTCAGCCCCCCCAATAATTTTGGGAAAAAAACTTTCAATTGAAAAATTACTGTTTTGCAGCTTTCATAGATATGCGAGTCACTGCAAACTGAATATTGTCAGACACAGTAAATAACGCAAATGAAATTGTAAAACTAGTCATTAAGTTCTCGCCAAAACGCGAAAACTTGCTCGGCCAAATTAAGTCAAATATGGAAATGGAAGATGAAGAAGAAGGCATTTCAGCATCCCGCTTGACTAAATTCTGTGCAACAAGGTGGACTGTGAGAGCAACCTGTTTCCAAAGAGTCATCGACAATTATGACGCATTTTTAAAGCTATGGAATGATTGCCTTGAAACGAGACGAGAATCTGATGTTCGTGGTAGAAGAATAATTGGATGCCAAGCACAGATGGAAAAGTTTGACTTTTTCTTTGGATTAAACTTGAGTCAGGATTTCCTCCCATACTGATAATCTATTGTAGACCTTACAGAGAGCCGGCACGTCAGCCACCAGTGGACAACACAATGCCAAGCTGACAAAGGATGAAATCAAGAAGATCAGAAATGATGACTGTTTTGCAACTTTTTATCAAACAGTGCTTTGCAAAAAACAGCTTCATGTTTCTATTACGGAGCCTGAGGTACCAAGAAACAAATGAGCTCCTGGAAGATTTGAGATTGGAACTGGAACGCCTTTCTTTCCTGTGACTCCTGAGCAAGTATATCGAAGAATATACTTTGAAGCACTAGATTTAATAGTCTCGTCCATTGAAGAACGTTTTGATCTTTACAATTCAAGGGCAACAAAGAAGTTCATACAGTGAAATAAAATAGAGCCATTAGGATAGTCTGTAAAAGAGTCGGAGACCCCATACAAGGCCGACCACCTAAAAAAACCCTCCCAAGAACCGTTATAATTTAAAGATGGAGATTAATTAAATAAATATTATTACAATATAAATATATAAAAAATATACATAAAAAAAAATTGGAAAAATCAGTTACATAATTCTACAAGATAGGAAATCCCTTACTCCCCTTTTAAAGCTAGAGATACTTGGAGCTTGCCGTACAGAAAGTGGTAACACATTCCATGTGTCAACAATCCTATTAAAATTCAAAGCATATTCCAATATGGAGTCTCTTCTGATAGGCGTTTTGAGCTCGCAAGACGTATCCTCACAAATGGACTACATGAAAAAAAATTATGCTAACGATGTAAGAACTGGATATCTTTTTCCCCAACTCGAAAATTTTGAAAGTGTTGATCAAGGATGCGCAGATTATTGCTTTGCCGATGTTTTAAAAGCGGTTAAGAGTCTTACTGATCATGAGAGACACATGATAACTGAGGTTATTGTTATTTGTAAACTCCTGTTGGTAAATCCTGCCACAAGTGCTAAAGGTGAGCGCCGTTCGTTTTCTATGGCAAGAAGAGTGAAAACGTGATTGTGTGCTAACATGAACCAGTAACGTTTTAATAATGTAGCTTTACTGCATACCCACAAGGCAAGAACAGATAAAATTCGGCTTCTAGATGTCGCGAATGAATTTATCCAGCGAAATGAAAACCGTTTTGGCAACTTTGGTAAATTCACTGATTTAGATTTGTCAACGTGCTAAAGGGATTTTCCTTGTTTTTGATGTTTTTTATTATTTTAGTTCAAATTTGGTGTTTGTTAGCCTGATAAATAATAAAATAATTCACTGTGTCTGCTATATTGTGATGTATTTTTAGCCATTCTAGAAGCATTTATTTCAAAAAATTTGCGCCTGCAGCCTTCGGCATTTTATTTAGCCCCCCCCCCCCCCCCCCCCATCGCAAAAATGCTGCGCAGTCCCTGCATCTAAGAGCAACATTACGGGGATTGACTCATAATAAACAATGCGAATGCTGTTCAGACTTTGCAAAACCCGAATCGCTATAATTGTTGTGCTGAAATTTCTTTTACTGTTCATCAAACTCCTTTAACAAATTCTGAAGGTGAGGTCAAAAGAGAAACAAGCGCCCCCTCCCTAATAAGCACCTTGCTAGCAGCGGTTTCCTTGTGGCAAGTGTTTCAGCATATACGAAGTCGTTCGCGTCTCTTGTATTTCGCGTAGTCGGCTTGTCTACTTTCTTGGGGAAGTAAACAAGCCGATTACGTGAAATACTAGAGATGCAAATACCATGCCAGTTATATTGCATACATGCTAAAAGATTTGCCAGAAAGAGTAGAGTCCTTTGCTAGCAGGGTACCTAATAAGTGGCCCTCTCCAATAAATGCCCTTCCTTTGGACGTAAACAAGGAAAGCACATCATGCCCATTTTTCCGCTTCAAAAATTAGGACTTATCTGTCGCCCGGTTAGACGGGTTAGTGAGGTGGTCGATGGACCGGTGAGGCCTACCAACCCAAATTAGCACCCTGGCTTTGGTTGATCGAGGAGCAAATAACTATCCAGTGGATAGCGGATAAAATGTTCCCCAACCAATACATTTTGCCCGCTGGATAACGGTTATCCGCTCTTTGAACAACAAGGGCCTAGACGGCAACTCGAATTTTTACCCGTCTTCTGGGATGGACGAAACGTCGAGGGGAGTTGGTATGAAAGATTCCGTCAAGAAGTGGTTTTGTCCGCGTGCATTTATTCCAGCTACAACTAAATAAATCATTACAAAGATAAAATGTGCCTGTTCCCAGTGGTCCCTGGTCTATCCTTATGCTTATTTAGCTATTAACGGCAATGTAGTAGCTATAGAGCGTTTTCATTCACGTGACTACTGGTTATATTGGTTTACTGAAACAAAAGAAAGTATTTGCATAAAAATAGAGTTAAGTTCCCAGGGCCCGGTTGTTCAAAAGCCGAATAACGCAAATACACGATTAACCGTTAATCGAGGTTTTCATCTCGCTCATTTAAAATGGTTTAAACGGCTAATTTCAAGCTGAAGGTTAAGAAAAGTCTAATCTTTTAAGAGAATCTTTATTAGATATTAATTAAACTCGCATTAAAGTTCACGTTAATCCAGGATTAGCTTAATCGGGCTTTGAAAAACTGGGCCCAGAGGTTTAGTTTGGGACACCAACATGGCCGCCGTGACGTCATGTGAAAACACTCTATAAAGCGTATGCAACCAATGGCAAGGGATGCTTATGTAAATGTTGTGAAAACCAGGTAGCGCTGTAGCCTGCAGAACAGACGTTATTTTTTTGCGTTTGTCAGGCGAGCGTGGGGCTCGAGTCACATGCGACGTAAATCGCGTTCCGCGCTCGCCGCGTGCTCGCCTGAGAAACGCCAGAAAATAACGCCTGTTCTGCCAATCTCGTACCCAGAGTCCTCAGTCTCTTTGGCCAGAGGAGCGGTTAGTCGCCAGGAGAGACTCTGTCTCTGGGGACATTTTATTACCGCAGTTATTACCGCAGGATTTCTGCGGTAAAAGAATGGAAACCGTTATGGAACAGCCAATCAAAAAATTTAGATTTTTTCGATGTCCCCAATCTCGTACCCAGAGTCTTCAGGCTTTTTGGTCAGCGGGGCAACGCCGGGACATCGCAATCTCGTACCCAGAGTCTTCAGGCTTTTTGGTCAGCGGGGCAACGCCGGGAAGACTCTGGGGACATCGAATTTTATTACCGCAGGATTTCTGCGGTAAAACAATGGAAACCGTTTCGGAACAGCCAATCAAAAAAATTGATTTTTTTTGATGTCCCCAGAGTCTTCCCGGCGTTGCCCCGCTGACCAAAAAGCCTGAAGACTCTGGGTACGAGATTGCGATGTCCCGGCGTTGCCCCGCTGACCAAAATGCCTGAAGACTCTGGGTACGAGATTGCCAAAAGGGGGGAAGAGAGAATCCTGGGAACAAGGTGGTCTTTTTTGCGCGATATTCACCTCCCGTTCGACGAAATAGAGTTTCCATTCATTCAACCATCATGGCTGGAAAGAGCTACTTCAACGCGAATGTACCAGAAATCGTCGTCAAAAGCCTCTTCCAAAAGTATGACGTAGATGGAAGTGGGCAAATTGGGAAAAATGAAATGTTAAGCATGCTAAAAGACGACTTTGGTTGTACACAAAACCAAGCGCAAGCTTGCATCTTGATGGTGGACAAAGATGGTAGCGGCAAGCTTTCTTTCGATGAGTTCATCTCATGGCTTCGTAGCGAAGAGGGCTTCAAAAATATCGATGACTACTCGAGATACTACAGAATCCAGAAAGCTATTGAGCTTTTCAAGGGATATGATAAGGATGGGAACGGTACCATTGATAGAGAGGAGTTTAAGGAGTTGTTCAAGCAGTTTAAATCCAATGCCGACGATTCTCAGCTTGACAGCGCATTGCAAGCATTGGATACCAGCGGAGATGGGAAGATTTCTTTTCCGGAATTTTTAACCTGGTTGAACTGGTTACCAGCTAACTGAGACCAGCTAAACTAAACAACATTAATTATTTTGAGCTCCTCAGTGCACGATTTTAATAAGCTTAATTCGAATATTTTCTGCACCTATCAGTGTTAGGGGTGGAGGCCAGGCAAAAGTAGGGCATTTGAACTTAAGTTCGCTTTTCTGATTTTCTGTTCAAATGCTCTCTCATGTCTGCAATCTCATACCCAGAGTCTCCAGTCTCTTTGGCCAGCAGTTGATTGCCAGGAGACTCTGGGGAACTGAATTTTTCCTGCAGGCTCTCTGTGGATACGAGCGGAGCCATTATGGGGCAGGAAAACAAATGTTTTGTTGGCGAGCAACCGAGGACACCTCCTATTGTCAAGTCTAGGACTTCCTCCCTGAAGGAGTATGAGCTCAGCCTTATTCTCCCTTATCGATCAGGCCAAGCCGACAGTCAGAAGCTTAGTTACATCTTCCCAATAAGCTCTATGGGTGTTCAAACATGCATCAAGGACGACTGCAGACAAGGCTGGTGTGGGCTTATCTCACCTAACAGAAGCTTGTTTACAATCATGCCTAAATTCTGACAGAGCAGTCTTTCTGGGGAGCAGGCAGGAGCATGAGGGATTATGAAAACAGTGATGGATTCAGGGGTGTTGCCTCGGTCCAGTCTAACAAGAAATAGAGAAACAGCTGATGTTTTTTTAATCTGAAACATTTTTTACTTCAAGGGGCTCCATTTTCACTCTGGGTATCAGCAGGCTTAAATAAACCTTAAGATCTAAGACTGATAAACAAGTGCTCCTTGCAGTCTGGGGGAGTTGCCAAGAATCTTAATTTCATTTCTGGACAGCATGTGTGATTAGCTTCTGAACTCTAGCTCCATTTATGCCTGAGTAGCAAAATTTCACACCCTCTGGCAGACTACAGCTGTTGTCAGCGCTGTCATTTTGCAACTGTGCATGTGTTCTGCACATCTTCAGGTGGTCGGAGAACCTCGAATTTCTTAAGGAAGATTCCTACTAATTCACAGGCATTTTTGTAGTTTGTTGCAAAGGCATTAGGGCTATTGAAATCCAAAAAGAAAATTGAGGTAACCACATTTTTTTCAGAGATAATTAAGCTTTAATTTGGAAAAAAAAAAGCATGCATTGCTATGCATCTCTGGTAATGTTTTTTTGGAATTATTAGAGGTTTACTGAAAATCTTTAGTAGAAAAATATTTATTAAAACTAATTTGCTGTCAGCCATTTCATTGATACTACCATCATTATCAAGGGAAGGTGACTGTTTCTTGTATCTAATGACTCCTTTTCACAGAAATTAATAGCTAGCTGATAGGGCAAAATAGCTATTATTTAACTGTGAGATCTCAACTGTTGCAGGTTAATTCACATCAACAATAAGTCTGTTACATCTGTTTAGCTCAATGCAATGTGTTGGAGAAATTAGTGACAGTACTGCTAGTGGACGAAATGTCCCATTGGAGAGCACATCATCAATAAATGTTAGCCTGTGAATAGGCTCCCAAGTGGGGGATAGGGTGAAAAAGAAACATTGGCAAGTGGAGTGCGGTATGGGGGCTGAGCTCAATTCTTGTCCTCGCCCTATACCCCACTTGGGAACCTGTATGCAGGCTAATAAATTTAAATTTTGCTTTCAGACATTTCTGTCTGTTGATGTGCCATCCACAAGGCCAAATTGTTACCCATCTTGGGCAATGCAATAATTAATAAATATACATTAGTCTAATAAATACAAATACTGTATATGTAGTTTTTGTAGCTATGTATTTCAGAGAAAATAATATGAATTTACTTACCTCGCCTCTCAACACACACACACAATGCAAAATGCACCATTTGAAATATTTTTTTCTAAAAAGCATTTAATTATTTTGTTGTAGAACTTATAATAAAAGCCAGTATTTTGTAATTTGTAGACCTTGTAATCCTGAAGTGAGACCTATTGAATCAGAGCTAAGAGATTTGTACAGTACAGCCCTAGCTGAGGTGCCATTTGTTTCAAATGTGTACAAGGTGACTACATTCACAAGAGTCAAATGTTTGAGCCAGTAGACAAATCATCAGGATGGTCTGGAGCGCTTTTAAAAATACTTCTAGGCTGCTACTAGGGTTCTTCGTGAGAGCATAAATTAACACCACCCCACCCTCCTTAGGACGGTTAAGTTTCACGCTACCACTCCCCCGTGAAACGTAAATGAAAGTCGGAGAGAACATGAGGGAAAGAGACATGGCGGGCGCACACACGATACGAAACACATTAGTTAAACGGTGGTGGAGTTTCTGCAGTGTCTAAATTCTACGAAACACTATATATTCAGGAGTATCTTTTGCATTAGCAGTAAAAAAAATTATGGTAATTCAATTTCGTCTCGTTCGGAAGACATGTAATCGAAGATGTTGCATTGACACGTCAGCTGCTGTGATTTAGGGAGGCAATTTTAACGGTTTTCAAATCAGCGATCTTTCTTCCCTAGAGGTACGTGCATGTGAACATTGTAACTCGACTTCAGATGAATCTGTCGTGGATTTTACGGCGAACGTTTCGAGTGCGATCGTTCAAAAGAACACTGATATTTCTAGTGGTTATTCTAGTGCAAGTGTGGCTTGCAATTCCGATACTCTTTAGCAAACGGGGTAGCGGCAAGTGGCCAAAAGAGTTCAATGTTGTTTTTCCGGAAAACTTCGAAGCGCCCTTCGTTCCCCTGGTGATTTTCAGCTCTTACAGACCTCAGTATTTGGAAAGAACGTTGGAGTCGATTGCTTCGTCTGGCAGCATTGTTCCAAGCACTCCTTGTCTGTTTATATTACATCACACTAAAGCTTCCTCTATGGAGGACATTAATGAAACATACAAAGTGTTGGGCAAGATCACGTTTTGTAGAAAGCTTGTGTGGACATTTGGAAATGAAAAGGAAGAGCGCACTCCAGAAGTACTCAAAGCTCACTGGTGGAACACATTGAAAAAGGTTTTTGATGAACAAGGTAATAGAGGAAACTAAGGGTATATAAAAAACTGAGTCCCTGATAGATGGATGTTGAACCCCTTACATTCAGGTTCAGGGTCCCAGCTAGGCATGTTACTCCTCTTGCTTAGTTTGAGCCAAGTTCTCCAAACCCCTAACCCTATAACAGAAGCCTGGCAGTCTGGGGCACCCAAGAAAATGCTCTGGGTGCATTTCCTCTATTTGTGTTATGTCACAATAATGTATTTCTTTCTAAGAGCCAATTTTCTATATTTTTGGCCACGTTGCTTACCAGAATTTACTCTGGTAGAGTCTCTGGTGTTGGAGTTCAGTGCCAAACAAAATAATCATTTTGTTTAATTGGGTTTCTAAAATATTAACATCCTGTCCTGGCAAAATAATACACCCAGTCAAATTTAAGGGGTAAAGTGTGGGTAGCTACTGTCATATTTTCAGTCTTTCATTCTTTTTGTTTGTAAATTTTCCTGCTCAGTGTTGTGTTTAAATTGGCCTTTTTCATGGTAAAGATGCATAAGTGAAAGCGGAGCTTCACGGAAGATGGATAATCCATCTCAGACATACAATTCATCCTTAAACTCCGCCTCAACAGATGGATAATCAGATGGATAAAATCAGATTATCCATCTAAAATTGTCTAAAGCAGTTTATTATAACCATCCCATTTTTACACTACAATGGCTAATCCATCCACCTGAGACAGATAATCTGTCTCTAGTGTGAAAATAGCCATTGACAGATAATTGCATCATAAAACCAATAACTGTATGTTTACCAACCATTAGCTATAACGTTTAATAATTATTGTGTATCAGTTGTATCATTGAAATTATTCTATATCAGATTACCGTAGTTATTCAAACACTGAAAATAGAATGGATTTGATACCATATTGTTGTCTGTGCCCTCCTCCTTTAAAGGTTAAATGATGGGAATTTAATAATAATAATAATAATGATGATGATAATAATAATAATTAATTAATTTTTATTGTGCTTTTGAACATGCAATGATCAAAAGTTCATTTATTTGCAATATTAGAATATACTCAATTAATGCACTTTGTCCAACTATTCTACATCAGATTTCCATAGTGATACAAGTTTCACTCTACAATGTATTTGAGAGCTTATTTGTTTGCCCTTCTTTTGAAAATTTTGGCAGTCATAGCAGTTTAACTTGTCATTTGAAATCTTTGCTAGTCTCTAACTCAGCCTATATTTCATTTTGGGTCATTACCCGGGGGGGGGGGGGTACTCCCTTATATGGGCCATATAGGTATGTGCAGCGCCAAAGGGTATAGTTTTTCGGCTGTTTTGGTCATAAATAGGGTATCGCTTTTGGCCATTTTGTCGCCATTTTGGTAATAAATAGGGTATAGATTTTTGCACTCTAGTCCTGGGTTCGATTTTTTTTTTTGGGAGTACCCTCCCTCCCCCCCCTCCCCCCCCCCCCCCCGGTCATTATTCAATGCTTCTCCCCACTGATGGCTGCAGAAATCTGAACCACATTCCTTGCTAAATACCAGAAAGAAATGTGGTTCATATTTCAGCAGTCACTGGTGGAGAGAAGCATGGTATTATGATGGCAAACAATGGCTGCATAGGAGGCTGAAGCTGGACTGGCCCAGTAGCTTGGTTTGCTGGGTCTTGTTATTTCCTAAGCCTTTAACCCCCAATATCAAAATTATGTCAAATTCTTCTATCTTGTCCCCTTACTTTTCTTATAAAAGTACTGGGGAGAAGTTATAAAAATATCAAGCAAATTCACCTTGGGTGATCATATCCTTAATTCTCATGACCTCAGGGGTTGTATAAGCATCGATATAACAAGGAGAAATTTGATGCTGATTACTGTTAGGGCTTAAAGGGTTAAATGCACTGACACTCTCAGCCTAGCGCCAGTTGTTCAAAGGCCGGATAACTTTATCCGCTGGATAAGGCACTATTCAGGGTCTAAAATATACTTCACGTTAAACGTTGTCCAAGGTTTTCGTACACTCTCAAACTTAACTGTGGTTAGAGTGTGTATATTTGCTTGTACGAGAGGAGATACTGAAATCTTTGCACAGATTGAAACTGTCGGATAGTGACTTATTCACTGGATAAAGTTATCCGGCCTTTGAACAACTGGGGCCTGATTTCATGTAGCTTGGATCCTAGCATCCAAGCAACACTTTATTTTAGATAAAGTTTGCCCAATGCATGTAAGTCAATCTTTCTCTTCTGACTTCTTACTGCTTTATGTTGAGAGCACAACATCAATTTTAGTCTGTGAACAGACTCCCAAGTGGGATATAGGTCGAAAAGGAACATCGGCGAGGGGAGCGCGGTATGGGGGCTGAGGCCGATTTTTGTCTTCGCCCTATTCCCCACTTGGGAGAATGTTCACAGGCTAATAAATTTAAATTTTGCTTTCAGACATTTCTGTCTCCACATATTAATATTCTAAGTATTTTTTTGCAGGGTAAATTATTTTGTTTTTGTTATTTAAACTTGAAGAAAGATTGTCAGATCAATAATAATTGATAACAAGATGCCCCTCTAATGGCATTACACGGAATGCTTAATGTAGCCCCAATTATTCCCCATTGTATGTTTCGCAGATATTTAAAAACTATCCTCCCTTGGCAATTGAAATAATTGTCTGAATGGTTTTATTCAGATATATTGCATGATACTTATCGTTGTGTTACTAGGAATCATACCAGAAATAACTATGCAAAAGTCATGACCCCGCTGAACTGGTCTGGCCTCCTCTAGCTCTAATCCTTCGCGTTGATTATTCGATCTCTTTTTTAAAGCGGAGTTTCTTTGCTGTGAACTCTCCCAATTTCCACCATTTCAACTGTCGAGTACTACCTAGAAGTTATTATTTTGATTTACTGCTTGAAAAAGGTTTGTTTTCTCTCTGAAAACGGCAGATCAGAAGTCTTAAATTCATACATGTGGCTGCATTGAACAAAAACAACTTTTCGAAATGATGACTTGCTTTGACGTCACACAGGTAGAGATAAGTGGGTCCCCTCCCTTGTGATATACGCACCGATAATGGATTTCGATTGGGCTGTTTTTGTTCAAGACAATCAGAACAATAAATCCCTTCTGGGAGAGGGCAGAATTTAATCAAGGTTTACTGAATAAATCAAATGATAATTTGACGTCACACAAAAAGGGATGAGTGGGTCCCCTCTCTCGTGATATGTGCCCGAAAAATAGATTTTGATTGGCCTGCTTTTGTTGAAGACAATCAGAACAATACATCCCTACCAGGGGAAGGCATATTTTAATGCATAAATTAATGTGGCGATTTCTAATTCTGACTACGAGGAAGAAAAAAAAAAGATACCCGACCGAAACCTAGACACGACCTGCCCTGCAGGCATTCCGTGTAATAATAATAATACTAATAATTCCTACTTTTAATTTGTTTGATTTTTTTTTCTATGCTTTAGATGCCTTTCAGTTAAAGGAAAATGAAACCTTCAGTGGGGACGTGCTCTTTGTTGAAGATGACATTGTGGTTGCACCAGATTTTATGGAAGTCTTGTGGTTCTCCCTTCTTGTCAAAAACTCTGTTGCCAACATCCATTTTAGCACCCTGCAAGGTGTGGGAGAGGAGAATTTAGTTGATCATCAACCAGATACTTTTGTCATCAGTCAGGTGCCTCTTGTTCAAAGTATTGGTTATGCTTTCAACTCTTCTGTGTGGGAATATATCAAAACATTTCAGGAAGATGCACTGGGTCATGCAGAAAAGGATTGGCCACTCTATCTAGGCTTGATGTTGTTGTACAACCGTAATGCGACTGTCTTTCGAATTGCGTCGCCGACCATCAGTCGTATTTGGCATGTCGGCGATAATGACTTGGGCTCTACTGGTGATCCACAGACAAGCACTGGTTACAAGCCTGACATGCTCCCTCCTTGGAAACGTGCACGGGAGCAAAGATTCCTAAATCGACACAAGGCAAATGTGTTGCCTGGCATTAGGGACATACACGGCAGGTTGTGCCATCCTTGTGAAATGGAATTAAGAACGTACAAGTTTTCCGGGGGAAGCTATAATTGTCGTTGCCTGTGCCCTACAAGCAACATACAGAAATACATGAACTGGCAGATGGCTGCATTTTCATCAAATGTTGATTCAGGAATGCACTGCACACTTGTGTCGCATTTAATGACCATGGTTGTGTTTGTCTTGGTTGGTATATTTTTGTTTGGGTATCTTATGTCAACACGTTGATCTTGCTTCAAGCTGGAGGTGTGATCACTAATAATATAATTGTTTTGTCAAGTGCAAAAGGTCTGGTTGAGTTTCATAAGAAGAACGAAACTTTAGTGCATACACCTTTTAGTCATGTTCAAAGTCAAATACAGAATCATTTATTAACATTTTACATTTAGCAGTCTGAAGATAGAAATTACAAACAGTATCTATAATTAGAATATAAATTTCTAGCAAAAATAACTAACCCTAATTTAATTTACTGATTAAGATAAAAAGATAACTAAATAAAACTACCATCTGATGAAGTTTTAAAATTCCAGACTAGAAATAATACAAATGACAATATTAGAAAAAATACAGGTGATACTGTATATCATAATATATTATTATTGTTGAGTGACAGTAGACAAACAGCTGTTTATTTTTGAGCCCAGTTTCGTGCACAAGTTTTATACATCAACTTTGAAGGCTTGTTAGTAATAGGTTTAAGAGCCTGGCGTCTAATGGCATTAGAATCCAAACTCCTTCAAACTAATTCTAATTTGGCATGCAGACTGGTTATCATGTCTTTTAATAAGAAGAGTAAATCCATATTTAGTTTTGTCTTAACCCTTTAAGCCCTAACAGTGATCAGCATCAAATTTCTTCTTGTACTATCAATGCTTATTCAACCCCTGAGGTCATGAATGAGAACGATCACCAAAGGTGAATTTTCTTGATATTTTAATAACTTCTCCCCAGTAATTTTATAAGAAAAGTATGGGGACAAGACAGGAGAATTTTTCTTTGATATTAGGGATTAAAGGGTTAATGTTTTTAAACATGAATATTCTTCCCACTGCCCTGTCTATATTTCCCATAGTACTTGGTAGGAAAAATCAAGGCATTTCTTCTTAAGTGATCACTTTTGCTATTCTCATCACCTATGTGTTTGATCTAGTGGTGAGGTTGTAAAGAGAAATTATGTGTTGATCACCATTTGTGCTTAGTGTTTAAGTGTAATGGCCTTAGCTCCCATGAGTCTCCTGAAGCTCAGTGGTCGGAGCATCTGAAATAGTAATCTGAAGGTCTTAGGTTCGACTCCTGATAGGAGCACTTGGATTTCCTTTTTCTGAGTTTTCCTGTGTTACTCATTGAATAATACTTCTCAACAGTTCATTACTTTTCATCTTGAGCAATTAAAACAAAGAAGAGTTGATTCTTGGTTGGCATGATTTCTTTACTTTTGATGAAAACAGAAAACAAAGCATTCATGCCTTTCTTGATTTTTGTTTCAGTAAATTCAAGACATCGGGTCAAAAAATAAATAATATATAACTTCACTTCAAAGATGACATCCAGTCTGTTTGCCAAAACGGAGCTGATTTGGAACAATCCAGATTCCAGGGTCAAAATTAACAATGGTTTAATGTGCTTCTTCTACCTAGTCCTTCAATCAAATAGAATAACACTGTTGAATCATGGGCTATAGGAAACATGGGTTTCGACTAAATGAAGATTACATTTATCTCAAATAAAGCTGAATAACTCACGATGAAGTAGACTTTTCTCTTTTTTGGTCGTTTTCTCTCATTTATTATAAATATATATTATTCAGATCTATACACCTGTATCATTTGTTTAGTCTTGGCAACCTAGCATCCTATTTGAATCTCAGGCGCAGACGCTAAGCGCGCGAGCGTTAACCCAAAAAAGAATTATGAGTTAACACTTGTGCGCTTAGCACCCACGCCTGGGATTTGAGTAGGATGCTCAGTTACCAAGACTAAATAAATGCTTGTGGTGTAGTTCTGAATCCCAACGGCACGTTGTTAGGGTTATTCTAAAAGAAATAAATAGGGAGAAACGACCAGAAAATATAAGATACTACTTCAGTGTGACTAATTCAACTTTATTTAAGATAAATATAACCTTTCTTGAGTCAAAACCCTTGTTTCCTAAAGCCTATGGTTGAATGTAAGAGCCTCATCCTCATCCTCAGAGACCCAGGGGCAGATGGTGGAGACAAGTACAAAGTCAAAACAGGCATGAAAAAATTTCATTAGAAAAAGTATGGAGGAACAATTTCCTCATCTAGTTTATTCCCACCCATTACAACTTTCTCCTTGTCCCCACTATTTGCCCCTGGGTCTCCGAAAATGTAGCCTGCAAATGCAGACGTATCTCTGGCTATCGCTTCTCTCCACTGAGGAGGAGTGACAGCCGGAAATACATCTGCGTTTGCAGACTACCGAGGATAGAGCAACAGATACATACATTTAAAAATGTATTCTAGAAGTTAGTATATCATCGGAAGTAAAAGGAATTCACAGTTACCTTTGAGAAAGTGTATGACAAAGCTGTACTTACATGTAGTGGATGATTACACAAAAATTGCCTCTAGCCAAACGTCAGCTCCCTGTTACAATAATTTGTAGTTGCTGAAAACACCCTAACTCCCCCACAGTAGGATACCCTCACCCCATCCTTCTGGAAATTTCAATTTAGCTTCATACTTTCCTATCAATTTTTTGGTCTTCAAGGCCCCCCACCCCCCTAGAATTTCCAATGCCTTCTACTGGGGAGACAGGGTATGGATATATATTTTTTGGAACTACACAATTTGAAGCTACGATGTAGTCATTTTAATCTCCCGAAATCTCTCTAATTTTGCTTCGGTTCTAAATTGAAGGAACCGGTGCAGAAATAGAGATTTGCAAGAAGTAATCAAGAGTACAAAGGGGCATTTTACAAGTCAGCTTGAAAAAGCTACAAGGGGCTAATTTTGGGTTAGTGGTATTTTTAACATATCATGCACTTTCCCATAATTTGTTTTTGTGACATCGCTCTTCACCACTTAGCCTGTGAACAGCCTCCAAGTGGGGTATTTAACAAATAGATTCCATTTTGCCGTGCGTCTGTACTCTGATAACGCACAGATGACGTCAAAACATGGTGAGAACAAAGACGAGCTAAGAGCCGCAGGCGAGTAGCGTGACTGATGTTCTCACCACGTTTTGACGTCCTCTGTGCGTTATCAGAGTACAGACCCACGTAAAAATGGAATCTTTTTGTTTTATACAATAACCAAGACATTTCAACACATTTCGTGAGCGAGTATCGCGTTGCCTAAGCTGAGTCAAAACTTTTCCAGCAAACTCAGTTTTAGACTACTACACACATGCAATTGTGATCTTCTAAATTAGAGTATAATCCGAAAGAATTTCACTAACAATTTTTTCAAAACTAACCTTTATTCCAGAGAAAATCCAAAATATTACAGCATGCAAGTCGCTTCATTGCAATTTGAAATCGATTACTCGCCATTACCGGATTTTTATCGGCGACATATTTCGAAAAATATTTGCTTCGTTTCCACGTCACATCAAAGTTCTAGCTTTCCTATCCTGGTTGACGTCACCCTCAACGGTCTTTGTCCAATTTTTTATTGGGCAGTTTACCTTTCCTGCGAAAATTTGCCTGTTTTTGTCCGCTACTCGCAAAAACAGTTTGCAAAACTTTGTTGGCCAGTCGCACTGGCTGGACTCTAGACTCTGATCACGTGCGCCGGTCACACCACTCGATGACGTCAATCGTGCGTCTATACTCTAATCATACACTCCTCTAGACCAATCAAAACGCGAGTTTTACACAGTTCATTGTATAAAGGGCCTTCACCGTATATCCCACTTAGGAGCCTGTCGACAGGCTATTTACCACTCTATTCGTAGTGCTGTGGAATTGTTTCATTAATTTAAGCCCTAGCACCCTTCTACTAAGCCCGCAAGAGCAGATGTCTCTCCCAAAAGGTGGAAAGAGCGTCACAGTCTATTATTTTTCTCTTGGTATTGTGATTACTTTCAGTCAGGCTCGCAAAAAGAAACCAACGCTGTGCAAATATATCCCAAGTCGAAGAGATTATTTTAAACTTGAAAATAATTTTTGACTGAATGAACACTCCAGTTTTTTATCTATGAAGTCTTTATTAAATCAGTCACAACAAAGATGTGACTTCACAATCAATAACCAATCATATCCAGCGGGTGAGATCGGACGTCAGCATATACAAGGCGCCTCTCCTCAGTCCATATGTGATCTCACCCCACCCACCCAGACCAATACACACAGACCAGACCACAACCCCGGGAACTACGTCCCCTGCTCTTTACGAACAGTGAGTGGGTTCTTTAACGTCCCACAGAGTTATTACGAACAAGGGTTATGTTTACTTCAATTGAATAGTTTTTTTTTTTTTCTTTAATTAGAGAAAACAGAAGCAATGTAGGGGCACCAAACAGTTTGTTTTGGTAGCAGGACTGTTACTAGGCCTCAGTTAGCTCAGATTAGAATTCAAATTTCAAACTTTTTCACTACCCACATTTGATAGCGAGGTGGTGAGGATGCCTAAAGAGAAGCCGAGAGGCAGGGTCCCAATGGGGGTCTTTGGACCTCTAGAAATGTTTTGCCTTGGAGCCCGTAGCCTGAAGCAATAATATTATTGTTTCTTTGGAGCCCAGACAAAAAAATACTGATCTGGCTAACGTGAGCCCTGGAATTAAGTTGTGGAACCCAAAAGTCCGGATTTTTCTGTCTTCAGGGCCCTTTAATTTTATTCCAGAGACCTGCAGCCTAAAACCCCTCTGGCACCCATAAAGGCTTCCTTGTTACAGTTGTTACAATCATTTATCTGTGATTTATAACTAGAGTTTCCCTGGAAATAATGTGATGGAATATCTTAAGCCTGGTGAAGAAATGAGAATGATGTAATATTCAGTAAATGACACAGGCATACTCGGAAAAAAATCCGAGTGCTCCATCAGGAGTCGAACTTAAGACCTTCCGATTAGAGTTTCCCTTTCTCAAAGTTACGCGACATGGAGGCACAATTTTTTTGATATCTTTTGTTTGCAGAGGAGTAAGAGTGCCATTTAGAGAGCAAAATGAAAGCCAACAGAAGCTCAGCTCCCTTAAATTTTATTTCGCTTTTTATTCAGCTGAACAATTGGCGAAGAATTTTTGAAAAAAGGGATGGTCTTCAAAGATGCTAATTATAAACAAATGAATGCTAGTATAAATATATATTTTTTAATTCAGTTATTGTAATCAGTGAATTTTACTCTATGCGCTGTTCACACCAAAGCTCAATCTCGTGCCCAGAGTAATCGGGCTCTTTGGCCAGCGGTTGGTCGCCAGGAGAGACTCCTGGGTAATCAAAATTAAAAAAAATTTCATTGGCTATTCCCTGCCGGCTCCCCCTTGGATTTTGAGTACCACATTGAAAACATTTAGTTGACTTCAATATAGGAAACTGACAGGTATTTCTTTGTGTTTTAGATTATTGTTTTCCTTCCCTGTATTGTTTTGAGCTTTTTGTTGCCTTTGTTTTACGTAAACTCCTATCAGGTCTCAAATTCGTGAACATAGCAAAAAATCAAGCAAGACGATCACTCCTCTCTAGTCTCACATTCTTGAAAATGGCCGAAAATCAAGCAATAACCGGCTCACTCCGTTCTGGTCTCAAATTCCCCAAAATAGCCAAAAATATAATAAGTTCACTCCTTTCTGGTCTCATTCGTGAAAACAGGTAAAAATTCACTAAGTTCAATTTGAATTTGAAGCCATAAAGGAATGAACTTGTTTCTCGATTTTCGGCCATTCTCAAGGATTTTAGTCCAGAAAGGAGGAGACTTGTTGTTTGATTTTTAAATATTTTTACGAATTTGAGACCAAAAGGGAGTGAACGTATTGCTCGATTTTTGACTGTGTTAACGATTTTGAGACCAGAAAGTAATGTATTTCTTGCTCGATTTTTGGCTATTTTCACGAGTTTAAGACAAGAAAAGAATAAACTTATTGCTCGATTTTTAGCTATTTTCACAAATTTGAGACCATAAAGGAATGAACTTTTTGGCTATTTTTGCGAATTAAAAAAAAACCAAAGGAATGAACCTATTGCTCGATTTTTGACTATTTTCACGAAATTGAGACAATAAAGGAATGAACTTGTTTCTCGATATTTGGCTATTTTAAAAGTTTAGACCAGATAGGAATGAACTTATACCTTGATTTTTGACTACTTTCACGAATTGGAAACGATAAAGGAATGAACTTATCGCTCGATTTTTTGGCTACTTGCAATAATTTGAGACAAGAAAGGTATGAACATATCGTTCAATTTTTGGCCATTTTAACGAATTTGAGAGCAGTAAGGAATGAACTTATTGCTCGACGTTTTGCTATTTTCACAAAATTTAGACCAGAAAGGAGCTCAGTTATTGTTCGATTTTTGGCTCTTTTGACAAATCTGAGACCAAAAACGAATGACCTTGTTTCTCGATTTGTGGCCATTTTCATGGATTTTAGAGAAGAAAGAAATGCACTTACTGCTCGATTTTTAACTATATATTTTCACGAATTTGAGACCAGAAAAGAATGAACTTAAAGCTTGATTTGTGGCTATTTTCACGAATTTGACACCAGAAAGGAAAGCACTTATTGCTTGATTTGCTATTTTCATGAATTTGAGACCAGCAAGGAATGAACTTATTAATTGAATGTTGGCCAGTTTTACGGATTTTAGACCAGAAAGGAATCAAAATTATTCCTCGATTTTTGGCTCTTTCCACGAATTTGAGACCGGAAAGGAGTTAAGTTATTTTTCCATTTTTGGGTATTTTGACGAATCTAAGATCAAAAAGGAATGAGCTTTGTACGGCAAGCCAGCACTAAACTATATTTTGTTTGAAGGGACCAACTGGAAGGCAGTTGACGTTTACTCAACAGGATATCAATACAACATAAGACAACACAACACAGCAAAGCACGATACGATACAATGCGAAGCCTTATTCAATTTTAAATCCGCCATTGCTTTACAAAATGTTTTGGATATGAATTGTTTCTGAAGAGTTTCGAAAGAATTTTTGTTTCCAAGAAAGATATTTCGTTTCTACGGATTTTAAACCAGAAAGGAATGAACTTATCGGACAGAATTGATGTAAAAATAAATAGCAAAAAGTGTCAAAAATGGTTTTACACAGACGTTTCGGGTATATAACCATTGAAATACGCGCATCTGAATGGTAGCGCGAGCTAACATTGATGTAAAGTCCATCCGGCTGAACAGTTCCAAGTTGTGAGATCAACCTCATTTGACGCTGCTTGCGCTGGAGGTTTGTCCCATTGCATAACTAAATACCCTGCACCCGGATATCTGAGAAACTGTGACCCGTGGAGTTGAAATGTTGGACCACAGGCAACCCAGGAGTGTTGTTGCGGATACTACGTAAGTGTTCGCTAAAACGACTCCCAAGGCTCCGCCCGGTTTCACCAATGTAAAGAATGGTAGGGTATCTGTTACAGGACATGCAGTACACAACATCACTGGACTGGCAGGTAAAATGGCCACGAATTTTGTGATCAGAAAGGAATGAATTTAGCGCTCCATTTTGCGATATTATCAAGAATCTGAAAGTAGAAAAGAATGAACTTATTGCTCGATATTTACCAATTGCATGAATTTGAGAGGCACAAAGGAATGAACCTGCTTCTCGATTTTTGGCTATTTTCGCGAATTTGAGACCAGAGAGGGATGAACTTATTGGTCGATTTTTTGTTATTTTCATGAATTTAAGGCAAGAGAGGAATGATCTCATAGGTTGATATTTGGCTAATTTAACGAGTTTTTGAGCACGAAGGAATGAACTTATTTCTCGATTTTTTTGCAATATTTTCAAATATTTGAGATTTTGGGCTACTTTCACGAATTTGAGATCATCAGGAATTGTCGCGCAGGAATTGTCGCGCGCAAGCATTAAGGTTAATCCCCGAAGCTTTATACGGGAATCGAACACTAAAATGTATATTTTTGAAGGGACCAACTGGAAGGCACTTGAGGGCTACTAATCAAAATGACTTAACATCAAACGATCAACACAACCAATTATGTCGACACACAAAGAAACCGAATTCGCCAAGAAACCTTCTTAAGAAAACTAAAGCAAAGGTTTTTTCAGGTGGATTTTCCGCAGTATCCTTTACTGAATACTTGTCTTCAAATGGCTCAATATGTCATAAATATCTCACCGGAATCTCTTTTGATTCTTATCTAGCGGCAGAGTTTGCCAAGCGCGAATATTTACGACATCGCTGGTCTGTCAACTTTCTCTTTCTATGCCTTCAGTCACTTATGTTAATCCATCTTATTGCCTTTATCCTGATTGGTTTGCCATCATCTATTGTTATTTGCCTATATAAGTGCGACACCACCCGGATGGTTTGGGCGGATCAGTAAACTAATCGCACATTATACAGAGTGAACCTTCCTCTTTTGTTATTCATTGAAGCCATTGATTTCCGTGATCCACTACAATTATCTTTCCATCCACTCACCCTTCAACAAAACACAACACAGCACAACAGTAGATAATGACAACATATTAATAGGGCACAACACAAGCACAAATCAAACCTACACAGCACAATACAACACAAAACAAAGCCGACATACCTACTCAACAGAACTCAACAAAACAATACAACACCAGACACATACGATACAATATAATATAACACAACACGCAATACAATTATCTTTCTATCCTGGCTATCACCCTTGAAGGAAAAGTTACATAACATGACAATAGATAACACAACACGCAATACAATTATCTTTCTATCCTATCACCCTTGAAGGAAAAGTTACATAACAATAGACAAGGACAGCACAATAGGACACAACACAAGCATACAACAAACAAAGCAAACCTTCTCGACACGACACAACAAGCACAAGACAAAGGAAACATACCGATTCAACACAATGCAATACAACACAACACAACAGGGTACGATGCGAAGCCAACACAAGCACACAACAAACAAAACAAATCTACTCGACACGACACAACACAACACAACAAGCACAAAACAAAGGAAACATACCTATTCAACACAAGCCATACACAATTTTAAATCCGGCCATTGTTTTTCAAAATGTTTGGGATATGAAATGTTTCTGATGAATTTCGAAACAAACTTTGTTTCTTCTGAACAAATTTGTTTCGAGGAGAAATATATCCTTTCACGAATTTGAGACCAGAAAGGAATAACCCTGTTTCTCGATTTTTGGCTCTTTTCACGAATTTGAGACTAGAAAGCAATAAGTTTACACAAAGGGATGAACTTGATGCTCGACTTTCGGCTATTTTCACGAGTTTGAGACCAGAAAAGAGTGAACTTATTGTCCAGCGTGGAAAGGAGTAAACTTTTATCTCGATTGTTGCCTCCTTCCTCGAATTTGATACCAGAAAGAAGATAAGATATTGTTCGATTTTTGGCTATTTTGACGAATCTGAGACCTGAAGAGAGTGAACAGATTGATTGATTTTTGGCTGTTTTCACGAATTTTAGACCAGAAGTGAATGAGCCAATTTGTCGGTTTTTCGCTGCTTTCACGAATATAGTGGTCCATTTTTGGCTATTTTCACGAATTTATGATCGGAAGGCTATGAACATATTGATCATTTCGTGGATATTTTCACGAATTTTAGACTAGAAAGGAATGAACCTCTCGGCTGCCCTATTTTTAGCTTTTTTCACGCATTTAAGATAACAAATGAAAGAATGCATTCGTTTCTATATATATAACAGAAAGGAATGAACTTATTGCTGGATTTGTAACTGTTTTCACGAATTTTAGACGAGAAAGGAATGAAATCATTACTCGGTTTTAGCTGTTTTCACGAATTTGAGAGAAGAAAGGCATTAAGTTATTTTTCGTTTTTTGGCTATTTTCGCGAATCTGATACCAGAAATAAATGGATTTAGTGCTCGGTTTTTAGCTTTTTTTACGTATTTGAGACCATAGCTTGTGAAGTTACTGCTCGATTTATGGCTATTTTCACGAATTTGAGACCAGAAACGAGTGAACTTTTTTCCCCGACTTTTTGGCCATTTCACGGATGTTAGACCAGAAGAGTGCTGGATTTCTAAGTATTTTGACTAACATATGTGTGTAGAAAGGATTGAACTTATTGTTTGATTTTTCTCTATTTTTTAGGATTTTAGGCCTCAAAGGAATCAACTTGTTTCTCGATTTTTGGCCATTTTCACGGATTTTAGACCAGAAAGGAATGAACTTATTGCTCGATTTTTAGCTATTTTCACGAATTTTAGAGAAGAAAGTAAAAACTTATTTCACGAGTGTTATACCAGGAAGGTGTTAACTTGTTGCTATATCTTTTAGCCATTTTCAGTTATTTCAGACAAGAAAGAAATGAGCTTTTAGCTCAATTTTTGGCTTTTTTCACGAAATTGAGACCAGAAAGAAATGAACTTTTTCGTCGCGTTTTTTTTTTGCTATTTTCGCGAGTTTTTGACCAGAAAGGAATAAACTTTTTTCTCGATTCTCGACAAATCTGATGGATTTTCGACCAGAGCGGAATGAAGTTATTGGTCGATTTTTAACATTTTTCGCAAATTTTAAAACCAGAAATTGAAGAATTTTTTCCTCGAGTTTTCGCTGCCTTCACGAGTTTGTGACCAGACGGGAATAAACTTTTTTCTCGATTTTCGACAATTTTAATGGATTTTCGTCCATTGCGAAATGAAGTTATTGCTCGATTTTTATCATTTTTCCCAAATTTAAAACAAGAAAGGAATGAACTTTTTGCTCCATTTTTGGCTATTTTCCCAATTTAAGACCAGAAAGGAATTAATTTCATCTTCACAGATTTTAGACCAGAAAAAAATTAACTAATGGCTCGATTTTTGGCTCTATTCTCGAATTTGAGACCAGAAAGGAATGAACCTATCAGTCTCCATTTTTTTCTATTTTCACGAATTTGAGAGAAAAAAAAAGGGGGTGAACTTATTGATTGACTACTAGCTATTTTCACCAATTTAAGACCAGGAAAGAATAAATTTGTTTCTCCAAATTTGGTTATTTTCACGAATGACAGCAGAAAAGAATGAAGTTGTCGCTTAATTATTTTCACAATTTTGAGCCAAGACAGGAGTGAACTTATTGCTCGTGTTTTTGCTATTTTTTCGAATTTCAGACCAGAAAGGAATGAACTTAATGCTTGAATTTTTTCTATTTTCAGGAACTTGAGACCAGAAAGGAATGAAGTTGTTTCTCAATTTTTGGCCATTGTAACGGATTTTAGACCAGAAAGGAATTAAGTTATTGTTGGATTTTTGGGTATTTGACCAATATGAGACCAAGAAAGAATGATCTTTTTCTGCAGTTTTGGCTATTGTGACGAGTTTGAGATTTGAATTTGAGAATCTTGATATACATGTATGAGGAACCTTGACACGTGCCATTTATCTGCAATTTTCGGTTTAAACAATTGGTCCCTCACTGTGTGCATGGCAATGTTGTCGTGTAAAAACGCATCTTGATGTAGGTGTGCGAACCTTGATATAAATATGCGAAGTTTGGTGTCTATATTCGAAACTTGATGAATAGTTATTAGACTTGCTGTATTCGCGTGTGACTCTAAATATATATGTATTCAACTCTTGTTGCAGACATATGCAAATTTTAACATATGCATACTAATCTTAACATTGATATATGAAACTTGATGTAAATAGATAAACCTTGATATTTTGTCCCTTTTGGACAAGCACAGAAAGAACTATTTTTTAGATTTTTCTCGATGTTGGCTTTTTTTTTTTTTTCTAAGGAATTTGCAATTGAGAGTAGAACGAAGTGAATCTAGTGCTCGATTTTTCCTTGTGACAACTTGAGACCAGAAAGAAATGAACTGATTATTCGATTTGAGGCTTTTTTTTACGAATTTGAGGGCAGAAATGAATGAAAGTATTTCTTAATTTTTGGACAGAAAGGAATGAACTTGATTCCCGATTCTCGCCATTTTCAGTACGGATTTAATTTGAGACCAGAAATTGTCGGGTGCTAGCTAGTAGCAGTAAAATTGTATACACTTACAGTAATCATCAGCATACGAACCTTTAAGCTTCGTACGGAAATCCAGCACAGAACTTTATTTTTTAAAGGACCAACTGGAAGGCAGTTGAGGTTTACTCAACACAATGACTTTACATCAAACGATGAACGCAAATGATTTGTAATACGTCAATATGTCACCGCGAACCGAATTCGCCAAGAAACCACCTTACGAAAGCTAAAGCAAAGGTTGTTTCAGGTAGCTTTTCCGGAGTGTCCATGACTGCATACTTGTCTTCAAGTTGCTCAATATGTCATGTATATCTCAGGCGAATCTCTTTCTGTTCTTATCTAGTGGCAGAGTTTACCAAACGCCAATATCTTCGACTTTATTGCTGGTCTGTTTATATTCTCTTTCTGTGTTTTTATCCACTTGTGTTAATCCATTTTAATTATGTCAAGTTCTGTGCATGAATTATTCTATCGCTTTTATTTTGTTGGTTAAAGTGCCCATAACGGAATTTTTTTTATTTTCTCATCTGAATCTTACATTACGCGAAGAACCTCCGCGAAAAGATTTTTCGATTTGCATGAAACGCGAATTTTTTATGAATTTTACAAATCTTTAAACTCCTATTTTATTGCGGTCCACCCGCCCCGCTGATGAGAATACCGACGGGCTCACAATAGGGCCACGTGACATGGTCTGTGACGTACATTTAGGAACTCTCGAGTCTATGCACTCACTTGACCTTCAGTAAAGTACATTCGCGGCAGAAAGAAAATCGTCAAATTCACCGGTAGGAAGGAAAAACTTAGCTCCAAATAAGTATACTCCATGGCAGAAAACTTATCTGACACGGAAAGTGAGCAAACCGCTGAAGAAAGCAGCTAGGACGAATTTGAAAGCGTCGAAGTCGAGGCGATAGATGGCGTCCACGAAACAAGTAATACGTGTGAAGATGATGATACACTCGAACCGTACGCGGACGAGCCGATAGCAGACGAAGAATGGCTAAAAAGATATCGCAAGGAACAAGAGGAGAAGCGACGACTCGAGGAAGATTTAACGAAAGAATAGAGTGCGTGTTAGTGGATGGTAAAGTTCTAACCTTGCATTTTGAGTACGCGCTCTTCATTATCATCTGTCAAAACTATGGCCAAGTACTCACATACATTCGAACGAATTATTTTCCATGTAGATGTACTTGTGGTAACTGTAGCCGTGATCTGCTAGCAAATATCAGCGAGTGCTACTGCTGCAAGGAACTCGAAGGCAATTGGGAAGCGCTGACTAGCGACATTGCTCTCGCGGAACTACAGGAAGGACACGTGTTGAACTGTGATAATAATAGCTTGTCTCGTTCTCTGAAATTTCGGCTGTAAATTTAATTGTAGGATGGAAGTTGTTAGCTTGTCCAATGACAGGTTAATTTCCTTTTTGTCACTGTCCCACAGTTTACGAAATCCATTGTATCTTTTAGACGCATACGTCTTGCGAAATGTTCGAAGTCTAACAAGAGTTGGCGTCTAATGTAATTCGTGTCTGTCACCGGTGTCAGGACAAATTTGAGCCCTTTAGAAATAACGCTAACAGGCTGTCGTTAAGTTGCTTGTTTGAAAAATTCTTCATGAATTTCTCGTGCTTTTCTCTTTGTGTCTCAATCCGTTTTTTAGCCAATTTTTTTCTGCGCTCTTTGCGCTTGTTATTTGTTTTGTGCCCTTTTTTATTTTGAAGCCCCGTTGTGGTGGTTAGGTTTTCAGAGATAACGCTGTTATACTTTTCAACATTTTTATTGTTTGCAGAATTCTGGAACATGTGTGTACAATATTTGTTTGAGCTCGTTGAATTCTTGCTGCAGTTTATCTACCTTATCTACATCGTGGTTTACAATGTTTTCTGTGTTCGCCGAGTGCGACTGTTCTCGCATCGATCTATTTACATCAGTGGTAGCATTTGTGCTAGTATTTTTTGAGAGCTTGTTCTCAACGAAACTTCGCGGATCTCACGATCTATGAGAATACATACCAAAACAATTACGCCATATTTTATAAAACTTGCGACTGAGTTAACAGTGAGGTCAAACTATAAACCTCAGAAGGTTACAACGCTAAGAATGTCACAAGCGGGTGTGAATATTTATCGAAAGCTTACCATACGCTTTTCACTGCTCCTCTTCGAAGGTGGCTCTTGGTCTTCGTCTTCCTTTCACTTAGCTGTTTTAAAGGATAAACACAAACGCGATGTCATTCTACTTCAGTTCACGTTTTAAGTTTAAACCTGAATTCATCAGCCTTGCGAAATCCTCGTCATTGAACAATGAAGTGCATCGAGCACAAGGACGAGGTCTTTCCAGGCGTGCGTCCACATCTTCCTCCACTCCAGCATAAAATCGATCCATTTCTTTCGCCTCCTCAGTCTTTGCGGGCATGTGGTGCCAAAGAAAGGAATCCTGTGCATGCTTATTCCATTCGCTTCGTCTTTGATGTTTCCACATCTCGCTGCAACACATCTTTCCGGCATTTTCGAGAAACGTGCAGAAATACCGCGACTTGTTTTCAGTGAGATCCAGAGAAAGGCTGAAGTCACGTGTTCCTGAATCTACGTCACAGCTCTTGCTAAACCGAGGGGAGACTAATTTGAATGGTGGGCCAAAATGGCGGCAAACTTGAACGTCTTATTAAATTCATAAAAAATTCGCGTTTTATGCAAATCGAAATTTTTTTTCACTGAAGTTCTTAGGATGATGTTAAGATTCAGATAAGAAAATAAAAAAATTCCGATATGGGCACTTTAAAACATGATCACGCCACTCGCTTCTGATTGGTTTGCCATTAAGCTATTGTTATTTCCCTATATAAGTGCGACACCACCCGGATGGTTTGGGTGGAATCAGTAAACCTAACGCACAGTATACAGAGTGAACCCTCCTCTTTTGTTATTCATTGAAGCCATTGATTTCCGTTGTACACTACAATTCAGTATGAAATACAATTATCTTTCTATCTTGGTACCTTCGAACAAATCAGTACACATCAGTAGACAAGGAAAACACAATGTGACGCAACATAAGCACGCATCAAAGCAAACAAGCCAAATCAACACAAGATAACAAGCACAAAAAAAAAAAGAAAACAAACACAAGAGAGACCACCAGACAATTACAATTACAATTACAATTACAATAACAATACAATACAATACGATACAACACAACAATGCATGGTACGATATAAAACGATTCGGCCATTGTTTTTCAAACTGTTTTGGATATGACATATTTCTGAAGAATTTGCATTGGAAACAATTATTGTTCCCTCGCAACAAATTTGCTTCCAAGAGATATATTTCCTTTTCACGAACTTGAGACCAGAAAAGAATGAACTTGTCTCTCGATTGTTGGCCATTTTCACGGCTTTTAAACGAGACCAAGGAAACTTATTTCTTTATTTTTCGCTCTCTTTGCGAAATTGAGTCCAGAAAGGAATGATGAACTTATTTGCTCGATTGTTACACCATGGCATCCCATTTATTTTTCATTTTGCTTACAGAACATCTACCAAAAACCAATAATTGCAAAACTCTTCTTGCAGTTTTATCAACCGTTTGGCAAAACGTAAATAATGGCCTTTGAGAATTCGTGCAAAGGGCAACTGAAGTGATTAAAATTAAATATAAACAATATTGACACGATGTTTTCCGTTGTTGTATTGCGGTTGTGTCGTAAATTTGAGTTTGGCGAGAGCAGTTATTCTACTGTTTAAGTTTGCCCAGGAGAGGGTAGAAAGCAGAGGATGCTGGGTAAGATGACTCCGAGAACAGATTCAACCAAGACCTGGGCTAAGGATTCAGCGATTCAAGTATTGCAAGCAAGGCTTGAGTGAGCTTTTCTTCGATGTTTTGATCTTCCTGAACGCTTGAAGGGATGCCAGATCTGGGTTTCTGCAAAGCAATAAAGAATGACACAAATCAGGCTTAGTAAAATATGAATGTCATGAAAATGTAGCCTATAAAAGATTCATCTATTAGAGTATTACAAGCAAGTCTTGTCCCAGTTTTTCAGCCTCGATGCTTTGATCTTCTTGGACTCTCAAAGGGAGACCAGGCCTTGGCTTCTATAGAACAAAACAAAATGAAACAAATTAGACGCTAGCTGACCATTCTTTGTTGGACATAAGGAAAACCGGTATACTGAAGGCTGGATTAAATGTATTCTCTTCTGATACCGCGAGCTATGAAATGCGAGTACACATGCCACACTTTTGGAAAGTTGGGTTTTTTTGTGATACTATGAGTTGTGTCTCCTGCCTAAATACCATCTTGTAGCCGGTATGACTGGTGGCGGGGGATTACATCACATGACTACATTAGTTACAAAAAGTAAAATTTCAAATCAATCCCAGTTTTAACTTTAAAGACATTTTGTTTGGTGATTGCAAATCACATTTCACGACAACGTCGAAAAGACTAATTTCTCGCCTCACGGGTTATCGAAATGGATAAGGCCAAGAAAGAATAGATCATCAACGTGAAAAATTTATTTTAGTCAACGGTTGAATCGTAGCCGATTTCGAGAGAGAGCAAAAAACCGGGGGACTCTGGCGACGAGTGTGCCGATGGAGATCATATCATGCATGGCTCAGAAAAACACCCTATTGTTGAGCACCTGCATAACGTATAGAGCGTTTTAATTCACGTGACCACTGGCCATATTGGGTTACTGAAACCAAAGAAGTATTTGCATAAAAATAGAGTTCAATTCCAAGAGGTTTTCTTTAATAGGGACACCAACATGGCCTTTGTGACGTCATGTGAAAACACTCTATATAACTCGCGGCGTTCAGGCAACGGGACTCTGAGATGTGGAATCGTCAAACAATGAAAATTTTTACGTTACACGGCATCAAATTAAAATAAAGATTCTTTACAGTAAATAAATAAGCCAGGGTATCTAAACTTCAAAAGTAAAGAGGGGTAAAATTTTCTCCCAATTTGTCAGGTGCACAAGTAATTTATTTCTGTTTGTAGTTATATTCCCTCAAAACAGTTTTAATAAGGCAAACGTCTTCAGAGAAACACTTCTCAAGATTCCAATACCTTCCTCGCGGCCCTCTGGCAATTATACAAATAATTGCATGAATCTTCCACCTGGAATGTCAAAAACAAAATTAGAAAAAGTTGATGTTTTAGCTGACGGAAGTGATTCCTTCTGGAGATAGCTCTCAACTTCAAGAGACATGTTCGACCCCTAGCCAAGCGCAAATAATTATATAATATTAAAAGCTCAGGAGTTCCATTGACTTAAAACTGGGTTCTTTAAACGTGTCTGAACGTGATCAAAGCTGTTCCTTCCTTTGCTGAACTCTCGGATAATTATTGTAGCAGCGCCTGTCCTTAAGTGCTAGGAATGAGGCTTTGTACTTCCGATTACTAGTTCGGATGCTCTACCTCTGAGCTACAGGAGACTCATGGGAGCTAAGGCCATTAAACTAGGTTCATGTAACAAACGGCTAAGTGGTAGAGCATCCGAATTAGTAATCGGAAGGTCAATGTTCGACTCCTGCATATCAAATTTCCTGATAAGAACGCCAATTCACCCAGACTAACATTTTCCTCATCGCGTTTAGTTTTGAAAGACGGACGCATCAACAGTTCGTTTGCTGAAAGAACAGTCAGACGCGTATTGAGACGCAATAAAACATTTCGCTCACTGAAGTTCGGCGGTTTCAGAAGCATAAAAACGGCATGTCGTCTCTAACCGGCTATTATCTTTTAAATCAACGTTATAAACGTGCTTTTTCTATGTCAAAACGCAACGTATTCCTCAAATGAATCGGCCAAACGGTAATTTAGATTCCCTCGAGAAATTTTGGTGCTTTCACACACGAGGCGCCATATTTCTAGTTCTATGCAGACCAACGATCTTTAAGTACTGACCTGTAGAAGAAAAAAATGGTTGCTGTTTCTTGGCCGTGGGCTTGTTCTCTCATGAGCTGAACTTTCTTTCGACCCATGTAGCCTCGATAAGCTGTGAAAATAGGAACAATTTATTTTTCCGATAAATGTAGACACTTGTAAATGTCTTGTGTTAAGGCCTGGTTCGACCTGGCTTATAACACTATAGCTAACTTGTGCATAAGGTAAGCGCAAGTGAAAGCATATGAAATGTGTCCATGGACGACAATGTAAGATTATCAAGAAAGATGTTTTTCTTGTACTTTTGCTTAGTGCATTAGTGAGAATCAAGCTTAACAGCCAAAACTGTATTTTGAAAGTGGGCGAGTATATCTTACACGAACGGTGTTCATGAATTCCGCAAAATTGACATGAGGGATTTAAAGACTCCGCCTACCAAAATGAAGAGCCGGAAGCTGGTAAACTCCAAATACTTGAACTTCAACTTTAACGTCAACTTTATTAATTTCTAAAACCTTAGTTACAAAAAATAAATACATACACAACCCGCATATAGCAAAGGCTTATCGAGGCGGGTTGTACAAACAGCATTATACTAAAAAAAAAAACCTAGATTATTTATTCTCTTGCTGAAAAGATCTCCGCTCTTTTATTAAGGATTTTATTTAGGACTTGAAAGCGATCAATGAGAATATGTTGCACAAAGAAGTTATATTCGTTCAGCTATAAAACAAAATTTAAAATTAATATTGATGGTGGGTTACCAGGCTCTGATGTCGTGAGTGTATGCCAGAGGGCTCAACTAAACCGTGAATGAAACTTCTCTGGAGTTCAAATTAAAATCGTTCCCGTATACTCTTAGGTTAAAAGAAAAAGAAACTGTCAATTGAAAGGGTGAAATCTTTCAATATTTTATTGACACTCGCGAACGAAATCATGAATTCTACCTTAGTGTTGGCGGCTATTCCGACTGGCAATATTTGGAGGGCCGGATGTTTCAATATCCGTGAAAGCATAAAGTTCAAGCGAACAGAACTTCGATCAATTCATAGATACTCAGATAGAGATAACCTGAAATACTGTCTGCTGTACATACAGGCGTACTATGTGATTGTCAGCAAAATTGCAATTTCTAAGAGTTATTGTAACTCCTGAATATTTCGCAAACACAGTCAGGGAATTCATGTAAGATCTCCAGTGTGTGCCCAGAAACGAATGTAGTGGTGCCTTCGTAAATATTCTTATTTTACTTGGCTAGACTCCTCAGTTTACTCCAGGCCTGTTTTTATGGCAGATTTAAGCAAGCTTAAGCAGTTTTTGATCACTGTTTGACCGTGTTATTCTAATTAGAGCACGGTTTCAATGAAGTGTCATTAAACCAATATCAATGCAAATAAGTAATGTTTAAAAAACGAGCAGGAGTGTTTTATCAGGTTTTAGACACGATAAAACAGGTGCTGCGAGTTTTTTTGAACGGCTAGCTTCAAAAACAGTCTTGAAAAAGCGTGTCAATAGAGTTCATAACAATTATGCTTTTGTGAACGTTGGACACTAGCATACGAGAAAAACACTGCTTACTAATGAGGAGTGTTTTATCAGTTGATAAAAAACCACATACTAATGAGGAGTGTTTTATTAGCTGATAAAACACCGCATACTGATAAGGTGGGGGTTTATCGATATAAAGTTTCTGTATGGATGGATGTATTATCGACCATTTAATAGGTCAATGGGCTTATATTTATGTAATATTTAAACAGATCTCAGCAGTGCAGTAACACAATAAGCCATTTAGCTTTTGAGTCTTTGAAAGTATTACTAGAAATTAAAACTTTCGTTTGACTGTAAACATTTCAGAATTGTAACCACAGCTTCAAAATGAAAGGAAGACAATCAATACTCTGTTGTAGCGAGGCGAATAAGCAATACCTCGTTCCCAGGATCTCTCCTCTTCACGTCCCATACGTCATCACGTCTCCCCCGCGCCTGGGGCATGAAGAGGCGGAGAGAGCTTGACATTGATATTGGAGATATTATTAGATTGGAATGATTGTTGCTTAATTATCTCTAAAAAAAATGCATGGTTACCCCTAATTTTCTTTTTGGATTTCAATAGCCGTTGCTAAAATCTGTCTTTTCCGCATAGTCATAAACAGCACCAAAAAAACTTCTGTATTAGTAGGCAACGTCCTTAAGTTGTTTCTCAGCCGGTCTCTTTAAAATGATGTTAGCCTCTTCATTTAAAAGCAGTAAGTGGCCATTGAGATATCAAGTTTTCCTTCAATATCATCCGACCGGTATTGCAACCATGTCAGGCAAAGTGGTAAAAGTCTAGCTAACAAGGTTTATTTTTTGAAACTTTACTCATGGCAGAATGGAAGGGTTGGAATTTCTAGGCTAAGTATAATTTCCAAACTTGAAATGTTCTTTTTTTTTTCAAGGTTGGAAAATGAAAGGGCGTCCAATGATATTGTGTTGTATTAAGCAAAACAAATGAATTTGGACCTCGATATTGGAGATCGATATTAGTCCGCATCACGTTATTTTCCTCTTGTTCATATCGTGATTCTAACCTTGCGTGTGTTTCTCAAGCGGCCACCGAAAATATCACAGACACGAAGCGAGTTTTTTGTAGTCAATGTTCAATACCAGAAGTTTGATTTTTTTTTTATAATAAAGCTTAAATATTGAAAACATTACATTATTAGGCAATTTAACACGAAAAGCTACCATCAATGGATATAGAAAATGGATTTTAACAATACTTCCGGGCAGGAGTTTTGAGGCTGAAATGTACCCCTGGGCAAGACTGGAGATATTACAGCTAATTTACTGAAATTTTTTTACAATAAGAGCAACGGTTTCGGCGTTTTTTATGAAATTGAAATAATCCATGTAATTGCTTCGACAGAGGTGTCAGTCCTCTGATCATCAGTTGAGGCAATTTCGGTTACAGACGTCACAAAGTTACTAAAAATGTGCACCAATCTGTATATGATATCCTGTATTTTAGTTGACTTATCGGATGGTTAAGTTGGCCTCCATCCTCAATCGCTTCCTGAAAATTATTCAATATCAATTAAACAAAATTTTACCATACAAGAATGTAATTATAAGAATCTTTCTAACTAATCTTGGAGGAAAATAAAGGTTGTTGTTCTTGTTATAAAAGACGCGAAAATTGAGCAACATCGACTAAAAGAAATTGCGTGAGTAATTTTTTTTCGCCATACCGGTTATAGTAGGCGCTGAAAATACCCCAAAGCGCAGTTTCAAAAGATCATAACAGACAAAAGACCTCTTTTCTTAGTTATAAGCGCAATGAAATTTGAATTGAATTGCAAGATGGCGGCGTTGCTTCGTCTCTACAACGCTTTGCACAATTTTCGCTCGACACTCCCAGTGCAAGTCTTGTTCCTAGTCTTGTTCAAGAGCCTTTTGCTCCGAACTAACAACGAAGATCTTGGAGTCGCTGATGTACACCTTAGCATAGAATTGGCAACGACAAGGGCTCCAAATTGTATTCTGAAACACCGTTCACTTCGCTCGCATAACGATAACGATCGTTTTCAAGCAAGACTAAAGGCACTTAGAACAATGAAACTCCTTCAGTACAGCTCTACTGCGATGATACTGATTCTTCTCTCAGGCGATGTCTCCCCAAACCCTGGATGGATTAACTCAAGTTTGCAGAAGCCTGGCTTGAAGATTGGCCATCTGAACATCAGGAGCCTACCTAAACACCTTGACGAACTAAGGATTTTTCTACAGGACAATCCATTCGACGTATTTTGTCTTAATGAAACTTGGTTAAATAGTTCTTGGCACGACAGCGAGCTTTCAATTGTAGGCTACAATCTCGTTCGGAAAGATCGCAAGGATGACAAACGTGGCGGCGGTACTGCGATTTATTATAAATCAAAGCTCGTTGCACGGCGAAGAACAGATATAAGTTCTATTGATGTTGAAGCTTTATGGCTTGAATTTACTTTCCCGAACAAGAGTAAAATCCTGGTATCCTCGGTTTATCGACCGCCTAATGTTGAGGTGAAAGATTTTATTAGCGAGTTTGAAAGCGTACTTGACTATTCCTGCAGTGAGGGGAAAGAAACAATCATACTCGGCGATCTAAACTGTGACCTAGCCGCTAAGAAAATATCTGCTGACACTAAAGAACTCTGCAAGTTATTTAAAGCTTATCAACTTATTCAGCTTATCAAAGACCCGACGAGGATTGTTGAACGATCGTCCACACTTATAGATTTAGCCTTTACAACAGACCAAATGAAGATCTCTGATTCTGGTGTTTTAGAATGCTCTATTAGTGATCATTCGCTTGTTTACATCATTAGGAAAGTTAGATCGCCGAGGGGCCCTATAAAAACCATCAAATGTCGGAATTATAAGAACTATTCAGTCCCAAATTTCATCAGAGACTTACACTCTATCTCCTGGGATCTCATTAGCACCTCTCTCACGGTCGATGAGGCGTGGACTTCCTTTAAAGACATTTTTGTCACCATTGCTGACCGACATGCACCAACGTGCACAAGAAGAGCTCGATCTAACACGCTCCCTTGGGTGACCGATCAAATAAGAGCGCTGATTGTTCAACGAAACTTCCATCACAAAAAGGCACAAAAGACTGGATCATCTTATGAATGGCAAGAATATCGATCACTCAGAAACAAGATAACTGCAACCATCAAAGAGGCAAAAAGGGCGTATTATTCTAACCTGATTCAAGAAAATAAGAACCATCCTAGCAAATTATGGAGTGCGATAAAATCTGCAATTGGAAGTGATGCTAAAGATGGCCAAATTCAATCTCTGGAAATTGACGGTGAAGTCATCACAGATCCAAAGCTAATCTCAGCCAACTTTGCATTCTTCTTTAAATCTATAATAGCAACACTGCGGCAGACTCTACCAGTGCCAGTGGTCCCAACCAGCTGCTCTCCTCAACTACTAACAGGTGCACAATTTAGTTTGTCACAAATAACAGTGGATTTTGTTTACAAACAACTGAAATCACTGAACTCCAAGAAATCATCCGGTCTACCTGATATTCCTGTGCGACTTCTAAAGGATGGGGCAGAAGCCCTGGCGAGACCCCTAACCCTACTTATGAACAGAACAATCAATGAAGGAACGCTACCGGCTGATTGGAAACATGCTATTGTCACGCCGGTTCATAAAGCTGGATCGAAATCGGACCCGTCAAACTTTCGGCCAATCTCAGTACTTCCCGTCTTCTCCAAGATACTTGAACGGGCTGTCCACCGTATGGTCTACAACTATTTACAGGAGCATAAGCTTCTTTCTCCTCTCCAATCTGGCTTCCGCCCATTTCATTCAACATCCACATGCCTCACACACGTGACAAACACTCTGCTTGAAAACATTGACAAAGGACTATTAACTGGCCTTATATTTTTAGATCTAAGTAAGGCCTTTGACACCTTAGATCATAACATCATGCTAGATAAGTTAGCTTTACTAGGAATGAATCGCTCCGCTGTCCAATGGTTTAGGTCCTATTTAACTACACGCACTCAAAGTGTTTGCGTAAATGGGCTCTTGTCTGAACCCCAGCCTATACCTTTTGGGGTCCCCCAGGGTAGCGTACTCGGTCCTTTACTCTTTATTATCTACATAAATGACCTACCCTTGGCGGTTCAAGGTTGTCGTGTTGAGCTTTATGCTGACGATACACTTATCTATTTTGCAAGCAAGTCTGTCACTGAAATTCAAGCTCGGTTAACTGATGGCCTAACTGATGTCCTAAGCTGGCTTCATGCTAATTTTTTAATACTTAATCTTGAGAAAACGAAGATTATGCTTGTTGGTACCCATCAGAGGACCGCAGAGGCTGACGATCTAGTTAAAGAAATCAATAACACGCGGTTAGAAGGGGTTAACAAGTTCAAGTACCTTGGGGTCCTCCTAGACAACACTCTATCTTGGAAGGACCACATAGAATATATTGGTAACAAGATCTCGTCAAGATTAGGTGTTCTGCGTCGAGCGTGTAAGGTTCTCCCCAAGCCAACTTGCCTAATGCTCTACAATACTATAGTTTTGCCATTATTTGATTATTGTTCGCCTGTCTGGGACAGTTGTGGGGCTGGAAGCAAATATTACCTAGATAAGCTAAATAGACGTGCTGCATGCATTATTGAAGGTCGATCAGTCGGGGCTGAGGAATTAAAATCAACACTTGGTTGGCCCAACCTACAAGCGCGCAGAAATTATCTCAAATGCCTTTTAGTCCATAAATGTCTTCACGGAATAGCGCCTTCGTACTTACTTTCAGAGTTTAGGCACGCGCATCTTTACCATGACTATAACACCAGAAGCCGTGATTTGTTGCGCCCTCCCTTCGCAAAAACTGCTAAATATCAGGGGAGCTTCAGAATAAACGGTGCTCTAACTTATAACACCATCCCGAGAACCATTAGACAGGTAGTGGCGTTCAGTAAATTTAAAACCGAACTAAAGTGCCATCTTAAGCAGTAACGCCCGCGGTACATGCTGCATATATAATTTAATTATTTGTCTAGTTTTTTATTTGCTTTTTTTTTGTTTCAATGTTTTGTGTTTTGTCTTGTGCTGTGTCAGGGCTCCATTTAAACTAGCTCTGCTAAATTGGATGCCCCTGGATAAATATTGAATTAAATAAATAAATAAATAAAATGAAGCATTCGTAACAAGAAAGGCTGACCCATGACCTCTTCGATACCGGTGCAGTGTTCTACAAACTGAGCTATTAAGCCAACTGCACCGGTTGAATATGAATAGATGGATGTGAAATGTATAGAATATCAAAGGCTTGAGCTGCCTGGCTGATGCTCGACTGAAGTGCAACAAATAAATTGGCCTCGAGGCGATATGTGGCGGTTATGCTGCTCTGACCAACAAATTGAAAACAACAAATGTGCGGATTATAAAGTAGGTTTAAAAAGAAACCATTTTTAATGGTTTAGCTTAGGTAAGATAGATATTTGATTTCTTTGGCGAAGCAGGAGGAGGAGGAGGAGGCCGAAGCATGGCCGAACGGTTAGTGCGCTGGACTTTAAATCTGGGGATGCTGGGTTAAGTCCCGCTCTGCCCGGTTGCTGCAGTTGTTTCTCGTTAGCCCCGAGTTCAACTTCTTGGCCATCCTTTTTAAGAAATCAGCTGGTTTGCTTCCAGACAGTTGTGATTCCAAACCACCTTATTTTCAACTTACAATATTTGTTGGTCAAAGTTTAATATTCGGCCCCACCAGTACCTTGTGCTATAAACACTACCAAGAGTAGATGCAGGTTGTTATTACTGTATTTTTCATCTAAGAAGGAGAGGACAAAGAAGAAGAAGAGGAAAAAATTTCAGCAACAGTTCCCAGCATGTTAGTAGTACCTATGGATGTGGTACTGTACCCGAAGAATTATGTACAACCAAGGGATAGTGGGTAGTGAGAATCATTCTTGCTTGCTGCTGTTGATAATCCTCAAATTTTATTTCACATCTTTTTCATGCAAAAGTGCTTTTTCGTTTATACGTACTAAACTAAGGACATCTAATAGAATCCGTTTATTGGCAGTTTTTGAACTCGCTACTTGAAGTAGTTAATGATATTACTCGGCTAACTTATTCCTTTTACTGTCCAATGTTATTTGATGCAGTACAGTATCAGGATGTTTTGCGGTAGTTGCGATGGTGTGTGCCAATATTTGTGTATTAATGTTTCTGTCGTGTCGCGTCCGCAATTTAAGTGCTAATTGTTATTTTGGGCGGCAAACTGAAGCTGCAATTAAAAATATTGTTAGCCAGCTTTGGAATACTTAACTGAAAACAACAAAACAACAATTCTCTTATATTTGTACACACTTTTCAATATTAGGTATCCACAATTAGCGCGACTATTCGAGGTGTGCAACGTGGTAACGGCAACTGATGGTCATGACAGTGCTCGAAAAAAAAAATAATAAGAAAAGCAAAAGAACGAAAATATTATTATGAAAGATTAGCAATAAGTTAACGAACAATAAAAATTGGCGATAGAAAATTGATGTTGAGGTGTATAATAATAAAATCACATGTAACTTACAACGAAAACTTGGTAGGTTCATTTAGTTATCGACTGAAGAATGCTGTCTTTGAAATGGGAGAGAAGCAAGCGCAAAAGGGTATAGCAAAACTAACTGCACAGTCAACTCTCGTCTTGGGGACACCTTGCTACCACGGACGCCCTGATTATATGGACAGCAGCTAAATCTCCGTCAAAAATAAATTGCAAGACGTTTGACTGAAATAAATTCCCGCTATTACGGACTCTCGCTATTAAGGGCAAGAACTCGCGGTCCCGAGGCTCTCCGCAATAAAGGAAGTTGACTGTATTGAGATAAGGTGAGAACGAGTAACAGCGCTTGCATCAACACAACCTTCTTTGTCTCCAGAACCTTTAAGAGTAAATTCTGCACTTTAATAGGCGGGAAAAGTGTAGTTTAGAAGGAATTTTATTCCAAGTCCTCGTTCCAGTTTTAGAAAAAAGATAACAACATGTTGATTGAGTCTGGATCCTTTGACGTTAAAATCACCTGCGGCTGAAAATCTGGAATAGTGAGTATGTGTCTGGTAAGAACGAGTGAATACTACAGAATGTTTGGAAGTAGCGCAGTGGTTAGTAATATCATCGATTAGAATAGCCGTATATTTGTCGTTGTCAAGAGCTGTTTATTTGCCTATGTTTTTGTTATTCACAGCGTTGCTGAGTTAAAACGGGAGAAATAACTAATATTACTGACATTATTTATATTTCTTTTTCTTCATATGTTCACTTATTTTCTTTTCTTTCTTTTTTTTCAATATTTGTATGGCTCACTGACTAATTTTATATAGATTTCTGTACACTGTAATTAATTATTGTAAATTAGTCTTTTCACTACCCGCCTAGATTAGCTCTAGGTACTGACGGGTTAGTGTTGTCTTTGAATTTTATATTAAACATTCTTGAATAAACTTGAAACAACTTGAAACTTGACTTATATTACTATGACGTTATCTACCAGTATATTAGTCTACGTTTAAGAGTGTTTCGACCCACGTCTGTTTAAAAGTTCCCTGCTCTCCGGCAGCAAGCCCCTGGTCAAGGCGTGATAGCTTTGAACAGAAACCAAACTAAACAGAAGAAAGTAAGTATTGTAATTTTGTTACGAGTACGTTGCCTAATTTGATTTTTGTTTTGTTGCACATGCTAACTCTCTACGAGGTTAGTAAAATGATTTTTGAGTAAGTTTACTTTTTGAGTTTGAGAGTTGAAACTGCTGTTTTAGAAAACGACTGAAAGCAATGAAAGTGTTTGGTTAAAGATTTACATCTTTGGTAAAAAAGAGTTCTTTCTTAAGGTTACCCTACACCTTCAGTACGTGTCTTCAAAGGTGTCTCGCGTCCAAGCGATGTAGCGCGTCCTGTAGATACCTAAACCCTTATATCAAATTAAAGCTTATAGAGCTGGCTATCAAACTACAACAAGAATTTCGAAATAAAATAAATTGCTGAGTTATTAGCGCTGTTTTCTCGAATCAATTTTTTCACTTGGAGGAGCCACTTCAAGGAGCTAAAACTCAAAAGGAATTTGTTCGTTTTTCATCCTATTTCGAGAATGCTCTATAACTTTTCTTTGCGATTGAATATGGCAAAACGCAGACACGTTTTTCTAGCGCTTAGGTCCGGAAACTGAGGAGCAAATTAAATTAACGAAAAACAAAATTCGGTTTGACTTGTAGCTTTAAAAAGGTGATTCGGACGCTCGCATTTAGAGGTCGTCAAAAATTCGACAATTCATTTCATTTCTAAATTCTTGGTATAGTTTAATAGCCAGCTCTATAAGCTTTAATTTGATATAGGGGTTTAGGTATCTACAGTTTAAACTGGACGTGCTACATCGCTTAAACGTAAGACACCTCTGAAGGTGTAGGGTAACCTTGATATGTCAAATGAAAAGATATACTAATGCAAGTCGCATACCTCGTTTTCTTTCTGCTTTTATCATTCTGTTAAAATTTAATACTTGAAACATCATCGCAGTTCTTTATTCAGCTCAGTAAACAGTTACGTAAAGAAAGCCTGAAAAAGTTTCAGAGGTTTGACCGGGATCGAGCTCAGTGCAATGTCTGATTTCTTTACACAGTTACTTGGGCTAGGTACATAACCGTGAAGTCGAACCTTTCTAAATGATGGGCTTAGAAGTAAAGCGGGCCAACCCACAAAACTGAGAATTTTCCTTGGAAAAGTCCAAATACCGTCAAAGAACTGCATAACTAGAGGAACATTTAAATAACTGCAAAATCTTTTCCGTTTATTTTTCGATCGGGGGTAAGTTTTTGTTGCATTTTCCAAGTAGAATAAGCAATCTCCATCTTTTGATATAGCCCACCTTGCTTTTGATGACTGTTATTTCAGTGTAATGATTTCTCCTTGACACTGAGAAAGCTATTACCGATATCAAACTTACTACAAAACCTTCAGAAAGATTAAACAACGCTTCTGTTTTTAAGAAAGAGCGCTTGACTTTGTAACAGAAAACTTATAGAGCTTCATAAAAAGTGCCTCCTTATAAGAAGAAGAAGAAGAAGAAGAAGAAGAAGAAGAAGAAGAAGAAGAAGAAGAAGAAGAAGAAGAAGAAGAAGAAGAAGAAGAAGAAGAACCAACGAGCATTCCGAAAACTAAATCACTTGTAATTTTAATTGACCACAAAAAGCAAAGCCTGGTTCCTTCTTGGCCTGCCCCACTCAAAATGATTTGTGGCTGAAAAAAAAAATGTGAAATTGAAACACTTCGAACTGTGCTTCGGAGTGGACAAAACAGCCAATAGAAAAGTTATCGAGAGGAAAGTGCCATGAAATTAAGGGAATCGCCTTATCTAAATCTGTGTTATTATGTAAAGTTGTTTTTTTCTGTTTTCCAGCGTGTTTGTAAAGTTACTGTAATTTTTTCCATTATATTTTGTCCCGCCTCGACTAGCTTTGTGGCTATTTGCGGGACAAGCCCCTTATGTAATCTGAATTTATAAAATAAACTGCTGTTGTTGTTGTTGCTGTTAATCATTATGTTTGCTGTTTTGAACTTCGACAGTTTGTTTCTGACCTCAGATTTAAACCCACAAATGTTCATGTGCAGTAACACGCACAAGACTTATATTAATTGTATTGTTCATCATATCTTTAACGATCTTTTTCCATCTCGATACACGAACAGGTAAAACAGAATGATTTTATCTAAGAATATAGTGGCTTTAATGACAACAGACCATACACGTTTTTTTCACTTTACCTCAATGCATCCTTTGTAAGTCATAGCTACATCATTGTCCGCGTACATCACAAACAACTCTGTCACAAATATTGTATGTCTGAGTACGTATTGCAAGGATACATCTAAATCAGTGATCTTGTTTAAACTTGCAGATATGATTGCAACCCAAGTGATAGTGTTGCCACTGTTGTCCACTGTTTTTGGTGTGGCCACGGCGGGTGTAATGTCTGGTAAGTTTTTCATTCGACAGCAGTTTAGTTAAAGTAGCAGTCTCACCGACTATTAGTGTCACTTTGAGTAGCTTTAAATCACCTTTGTATCTTTCAGAACAAATCTAAGGAGATTTTGTCCAACCGTAATAGGAAAATTTTATTAGAATGACATTACTTAGAAAGTTAAGGACAAACCTACTAAAAGAATGTTTAGAAAAGTACTTTATAAATGCTACCTTGCTCTATATTGATAATACGTTCCTTGCTTGTTATTAATGATACTTTATTCAGTAGTGAATGAGGGACCACAGTTTCCTCTTTTTTGCTGTGGTTTCTCTTTAATTTGGGGCGGCAAACATTATCGCTGATGACGTCACCGCCTATTGTCTTGATCTCATGAATAAGATAAGGTGGATTCTTATTAACGTGGCATTAATTACAGGATGACGTCATGTTTTATTTTAGTCTTACCAACAGGTTATGAACTGGTTTGACAGGTTTATCAATGAGTTCATGCTCTATTTTTTACTTATGGCAGTCATGGTCGGTATCACCGGTTTGACAGGTTTTTGAAGTTATTTTTGGATACATGACATCATATAGTACATACTTACATACTTTATTGTATAGCTCCCCTTTGGAGGCTCTTCCGCCATACATGAGAATAAAAAAATAAAAAAAATAATAATAATAATGAAAACTATTTACATTTGGATGGTAAAATAGAGAGAAAAAAATTACGATAATAAAAATTATATGAATTAATAAGATTCCTAAAAAGTCTCTTTTTAAAAAAGCCAAGTAGATTTTTGCTCCACGGAAGGCGAAAGCCCTTTGGCCAGTCGCAAGCTCCAGGATCTACAATTTCTAATCTAAAAGAAATGTGCATTCGGAAGCTTTTCAGAAGTTAATTTGGGGAGATTAATACGAAAAAAATGTTCATGTACGTAAGGCCTATTGATTGGTTTTGGATAACGGCACTTAAAGTGAAATATTGCCTTGTCATTGTTCTATTCGATTTTTCTATATTTTCCCGAAAACTCGGAAATAATAAAAAATATTTGTCGTGTGTGTTTCTCGCCTCAATTTACTAAGCACCTTTCCCGCCTAATTACTTAAAAGATTCGTTTCAGGTTGAGCTTTGTTGAGGATTAAAGAGTTAATACAGTCTTTTGTTTTCTTTGTTTATTACAGTGCTCGGAATAAGAATGTTCCGATGAATAGATTCCTTGCTCCTAAATTGTGTGTGTTAACACACACACACACACAGATTTCACAATATGTCTATCATAATAAAATCGATTATGTTTGATGTTAACTGATTACTGTCCACCTTTACTGATAACAAGGGTCAACGCGCTTTTGGCTTTCAGATCAGAGACTTAAGCTCTTGTGTAACCTCTCTTCACGGTTCGTTAGCCACTAATTATGCAAGTAGCAGTGATCTGACTGAAACCTGAATTGGCATAAAAACTCTACGGAACCTCTACATTTTTATCAAAAACAATAGACGGCTTAAGTTCATAGAAATAATCAATTACAACACGATCAAAACACGCGACGACTTAGTGCTTGCTATTAAACAAGGTACATTTCTTGAATGACCTCACTGAATAACTTATTGTCTTTGACTAGCGAATACAGAAAAAGAGTTAAATACTGGAGATTTCGAATGGATAAAAGTAACTCTCAGTTCTACTTCTGAATCGCTGAAAAGAATATCAAAAGGAGCTATCGTTTGCCTGTTGATGTTGTTCAATGTTAGTAATATGCAAATGTTGTTCTTGGAGGTTTCTTTTGCGTAAATGAAGTTTATTTTTGGTTATGAAAGTATGTTCACCTTAACGAAACACCTATTGGCAAGAATGGATGTTTTATATAAATGAAAAGCAAAAGGTGTATTTCTATTTATGCTGACCTTGCCTCCTCCTCCTCCTCCTCCTCCTCCTCAATTCTATTGTTTTCCCTCCTTCTCCTCCTCCTCTGGGAAAACAATAGAAATGAGGAGGAGGAGGAGGAGGAGGCAAGGTCAGCAAAAGTGCGTTGACCCTTGTTATAAGTAAAGGTGGACAGTCCGCATTAACATCAAACATAATCGACTTATTGTGATAGACATATTGCAAAATCTCTGTGTGAGTGTGTTTTAACCCGCACAATTTAGGAACAAGGAATCTATGAACCGGAACATTCTTATTTCGAGCACTGTAATAAACAAAGAAAACAAAAGACTGTATTAACTCTTTAATCCTCAACAAAGCTCAACCTGAAACGAATCTTTTAAGTAATTAGGCGGGAAAGGTGCTTAGTAAATTGAGGCGAGAAACACACACGACAATATATTTTTTATTATTTCCGAGTTTTCGGGAAAATATAGAAAAATCGAATAGAACAATGACAAGGCAATATTTCACTTTAAGTGCCGTTATCCAAAACCAATCAATAGGCCTTACGTACATGAACATTTTTTTCGTATTAATCTCCCCAAATTAACTTCTGAAAAGCTTCCGAATGCACATTTCTTTTAGATTAGAAATTGTAGATCCTGGAGCTTGCGACTGGCCAAAGGGCTTTCGCCTTCCGTGGAGCAAAAATCTACTTGGCTTTTTTAAAAAGAGACTTTTTAGGAATCTTATTAATTCATATAATTTTTATTATCGTAATTTTTTTCTCTCTATTTTACCATCCAAATGTAAATAGTTTTCATTATTATTATTATTATTATTATTTTTTTTATTTTCATGTATGGCGGAAGAGCCTCCAAAGGGGAGCTATACAATAAAGTATGTAAGTATGTACTATATGATGTCATGTATCCAAAAAAACTTCAAAAATCTGTCAAACCGGTGATACCGACCATGACCGCTATAAGTAAAAAATAGAGCATGAACTCATTGATAAACCTGTCAAACCAGTTCATAACCTGTTGGTTAGACTAAAATAAAACATGACATCATCCTTTAATTAATGCCACGTTAATGAGAATCCACCTCATCTTATTCATGAAATGAAGAAAATAGGCGATGACGTCATCAGCGATAATGTATGCCATCGCAAATTAATGAGAAACCACCGCAAAAAAGAGGGAACTGTGGTCCATCCCTTACTACTTTTTTCAAATATTTTCTTTACTCTTTGTTTTTGTTTTTCTTGTGTTATATCCTTCTTATTTTTTCTATTCTACTTCGTTACTTTTCCTACCAATTTGCTTCCTTTAAAGAGGCACAGTATTAGTTTAACTTGAGGTGCCTCTTTGCTCTCCTTTCCCCTATTTAAATTGTATTTTTGAGCTGCGTAATATTCTGTTTTTAATACCTCCAACTTTTGTATTTTGCGCTCATGTAACAGTAAGAGTGGAAACTGCAAATGACAAAAATGTCAAAAATGTCATAAATGAAAACCTTAAAACGATGGTTAAGTTTTGTTAACAATAACTCTACTAGTGCACAGAAACTAGTAGTCTATTAATTATCTTTCGCTGCAGATTGTTAGGATTGAAATTTATTGCAACTCGGTTGAAAAAATCGACTATTTTTTCAATTTCTTTTTATGTAATATAGAGTTATAGTTTGTTTTTCTCGTGGAAATTCTTTAATATTTTCCTCCCGGATTCCTAAGTATAATCTCAAGAAAAAAAGTTCTTTGTTGAATATTTGAGCAGTTTCTAAAAACATACAGCAATATCTCCGTCATCCTACGTTCTTAACGTTTCAGCACCAAACAATGGAGACACACACCATTGGGGCTATGGAGAAACCACGGATCATGGTAAGTGAGATAAAGTGGTTATTCAACCCAAGAAACTTATAAAATTATTAGATTCGGCTACAGCTGGGTTGAGCCTTGCAGAAAAAAGATTTTTAAGCTTTCGAGACGTACAGTAACACCCAGTATTTTTCCTAACCCTAATCCTAACACAAGTTTTATTTATTCATAACTTAAGTTATAACTAGGCTGGCATGCAAATAGCGAACAGGCTAATCGCGGCAACCCACTGCACACTGTACACAAAATAATTATTTTTTAACATTACATTCAACAATAACAATGATAATGTGTGATGAGGAAAACTAGACAATAACGAAGCGTAAAAAAATAGACTAAGTCTAACTAAACTTCGGTCGGAATTCTAATCTTTCATTTTATCAATTATGGTATCTATCTCGACATAGGAGTTTTCAGCTTCTAGTATTTCAGTTAGTTTTGTCCATATGGTTGTTTGCTCTAAGGAGTAATGGGGGGCGTCGATGTACGACAAGCCAAATCAGATTGCAGAATTTCAAGCTTTTCAGAATTTCAAGGATTTCAAAGTTTTCAGAACTTACTTTTTTTGACGAGTTTTATTAACCTTACAAGACACATAACACAATAATAACAATACAAAGCCCTAAGTACTTACAATACTGACAATAGCTACCATACTAACATTATACATGCTGTACTTACAACACCAATAATACTTACAATGCTCACAATACCTTACAATACCTACACTACTTACAATTTTCAGAAATAACTTACTGATTAAATAACTTAAGAAATAACTTACTGCAAGAGTTAACCAATTCCGAACCACCAACTCCCCTCTCCAACGAGGCTTGAACTCTGTTTGGACGATGTTACGATGTCGCACCGTTATCTTAACGAGTAAATACGACGAATAACTTACAGTTCCTTGTTGAACAGTGCTGGGCCCACCAGACTGGCACATTGGATATGATGACTGTGGAAACGACCGCCAATCCCCCATTAACATCGATACAAGTAAGGTGAAAAGCCGAAGTTACAGTCCTCTAAAGATGACCTTCGATAAACCCGGAGGCTTGGTAACTGGAACCCTCAAAAACACGGATCATTCTCCAACTGTTGAGATTGAGAGCGGTGATGCAGGAGCTCAACTAACCGGGGGTCCCCTGAGGGATAATACCTACACACTCGCCAATTTTCACGTTCATTTTGGCTGTCAAAACGACCGCGGATCGGAACATACTCTCAACAATAAACAGTTCTCTGGCGAGGTAAGTCTGAATATCTTGTGCATACTCCTTTTCTCGCAAATGCGTTTACCTTGAGGAAGAACTTCACCCGGCCCTACGATTATCTGGATCTTATTTTGATTTCTATACTGAGGTCGATCTGATTAATTGTCCGCTAACGAGGCAAACGAGAAATCAAACCACAGGAATAGCTAAATTGTTTTCTTGTTTTTGAGTTTGGTAGTCTGGTGGCTGAGAAAATATTTATTAAGAAGCTCCCCCTTGTTTCTGGTCTCAAAATCCAGCATTTCTTTAGCCACAGCCTAAGATCTTCGTCAGTAAAATATAGCTTGTGCCAGATTCTTTAGGGACGGTGCCTACTATTTTTACTGCGCATACGTTCTGCGCATCGCAAGATGACTCGGGCTTCCTATGGGTGGTGCCTACTAATACAGGAATATTTTTGCGCGGTTTAAAACTATACGGAGAAAGTAGAGAAAGCAGAAGTTACCAAATGCTTTTGATATCTCAAAAGAAAAGTGGGGGTAACCATGCATTTTTCATAGATAACTAAGGTTTAGTTTAGGGAAAAAAATCCCATACATTGCCTTATATTTTGGCGTTTTTTTTAGAGATATTATTGTTTAACTATTATCTCTGAAAAATGAGTGGTTATCCCCAATTTTCTGTTTAGATTCCAATAAGCCTTGCTAAGATCTGCTTTTCTCGCATTGTCATAAACCGCACAAAAATACTTAGTATAAGTAGGCACCGTCCTTAAATCCATGAAAAGTTTCTTGTTACTTACAGTATTGTCAATCTCTTTTTTATTATTTCAAGCTGCATATGGTGTTCAAGGGTCCCGAGAAAGCATTTGCAGTTGTAGCCCTCTGGATTAAGGTACATTATAAATTTTATGTCTCGTCCTGAGGGAAATAGTTAGTCCCGTTTTATTTACCCGAGAAACTTGACGTTTCTCCAGAGGAAATCGAGACTCTCGTGAAAACAAAGCTAACTATTCACGGGGAGCGAGACATTAAGTGCTTTGTTATACAGCCATGGAAAAAGAAACAAACAAGCTGCAACCACAGGCTTCATTTTGTTTTCAAAAACAGCGCTGGGTTTTGATGTTGATGACGTGTGAGGGGAGTCCTAACAAAAACAACACGCCATGGCTGTCACGTTCTAATCACGAGCTTTTTCCTCGCATTGATCACATGCTAAGTCACGTGTTATCCCGCGTGGAATACATTTGAATTTAGTTAACGCAACGTGAACACTAACCAGCCAATGACAGTTGGAGTTAAACCCAAGGAAACTGCATCTGCATAACAATTTTTTGGGTGTGTTAGATTGACCCTATCCGAAATAGGAACACATACAATGATTACAGGAAATCCATCTGTTAGCAAATTTATCCTAAAAAGAAATCTAACAGCTATTCCTTTTATTCTTATTCCGGGACACGGTCAATCTAGCGTAACGGGCGCCGGACTTGAAATCCGGAGGTCCCGGGTTCAAGTGCCGCCTCGGCCACGCTTGTAAATAGCCAGCCGGTTTGCCTCCTGCCAGTTGGGAATTTTAACATGTTACGTTTGATTTGATTATTATTTGTTTCCCGTTATTTCTGAGTGGAATGCCTGTAAACTGGCTTTGGGTGGGTAACTGCATTTCCACTATAAACAAAGCATTTATTATTTTATTATTATTATTTTATTATTAACCACAATCTTTGCTCAGAGCTCAGAACTGAATATATAGTTGTGATTGACTGAAAGATGTAGTTTACATATAAGGTCTGGATTCTTTCCTTTGTTCGCAGTTTCAAATTTGTATGTCTAAATATCCTCTTTAGAAATGCTAAATGATTGTTAATTACTGAGAAAACCAAAAAACACTGAATAGAGAAATAAATAAAAGCGAATGACGGGTAAGCGTATGGTTTTTCAAGAAGTTCATGGTGTAAAGACAGCTTTGTCTGTATACTTGGGCAGCGTTTACACGAACGCGGTTTCAAATCGTCACGGTTTCATGCCCTTGAAACCGCATCGAAAACGATACGGTTTCAAAGCGATTACACGGTGCCAATCTCACCGTTTTCAAGTGCTTAAGTTATGCCAAACTCGTTCCCAGGCACTCATTATTGAGGAAGAGGATCTGGGTTCGATTATTACGCCGCCATCAGTTTTGTCTTTGTCAACATGGCAAAAAATAGCGCACAATTCACGTAGAAAAATAGCTAATTCAATACAATTCACGTAGACTGATGACGAACTAGAACTCTTGTTGAAAGTTTGAAAGTAACTAACGAGTACAAAGTCTGTAAAAACGGCCAAGGTTCACCATTTTGAATCTTGGCGCCCAAGTGAAATTTCGCGCCATAATAGAAACCGCGTTCAAATCGATGTGGTTTCGTCGTTTACACGACGGATGAAACGAAACCGTATCGTTTTGAAAACGCTCCACTTTTGTAGGCCTTTTTCAAATCGACACGGTTTCGGCAACGGGCTCGACCGGCGTCGTGTAAACGGAAGGTGTAACCGAATCGAAAGCGATTGGGTTACAAATGAAACTGCGTTCGTGTAAACGCCGCCTGAGTTGTTCTTGTCAAAATCGGAACCATGGCTAGACTAAACTTGACCAAAATTGTGTAGGTACAAGCGTTGATGAACAATTTATTTTAAAGGAAAATGGCAAAATGTAAACCTAAAATGACCTAATTTTAATTTTACTCTAGGTTGCTTCTCCAGCAAACCAGGATTTTGGAAACTTTGCGAAACTCATAAAAAACATTATTGACCCTAGTAAGTAAACTGTACGTAGTTATTGTAGCTATGTAAATTTGTTATTATATCATCAGAATATCGATGCCAAGGGACTAGCGAGGGATATTTTCTACCGAAGTATCTCATATATGTATATGAAAATCGGCGAGAGAGTCGGCTGGCAGTGCGAGTCCTGGAGACGCACAATGAGGTCGCTCTGCTAGAAGGGATGCAGAAAACATCAAAAGCATGGCAAGGGTTAAGTTTAAAGGAGTGTAAAGAAATAGGTAGTATATTAACGAAGGTTATCTTTTACAGGAAGTACTCACGAAGTCAAAGAGTCAGATGATATTCGTCTAATGGGTCTGCTGCCTCAAAACAACAACTGCAACAACAACGGAAACGGCAACGGCAACGAAAATGAAAACGAAAACGAAAACGAAAACGAAAACGAAAATGGAAACGGAGACGAAAACGCAAACGGTAACAACAACAACAATGCAAAAAGTGTGATCTTAAAATGTTACTACACCTATCCAGGCTCACTTACTACCCCTCCGTGTCTCGAAACAGTGCAGTGGATCGTCGTTAAGCAAGAACTTAAGGTCTCTACCAGCCAGGTTGGTAATGTTTTATTTGAGCAACTGGGGGAAATTCTTTATACTAGAACTGAGGTCGAGTTCTTTAGAAAATATAACGACAACGGAGATAATACTGTGACTGAGAGTATCCGTGCCTTTAGATAAGCGCAGGATTTAAAAGTTGTCCTTTACAGACAGTTTCCATTCTTTTTCCCAACGTTAACTTGTGGGCGGAAAGGGAATTTCCAATAAAATTGTTTTCTAATCTCCCGTTAACTTTCTCAAGGGGTTTCATGTAGTTGCCTTAAATAATACAGCGCTTAATTCATTTTTTTATCTTGTTAGCCATGTTTGTATGCACGTTTTAGTATAAAAAAGTTGAATCGAATTTACCAAAAAATATGAATATGAGCTGAGAGAGAGAGAGAGAGAGAGAGAGAGAGAGAGAGAGAGAGAGAGAGAGAGAGAGAGAGAGAGAGAGAGAGAGAGAGAGAGAGAGAGAGAGAGAGAGAGAGAGAGAGAGAGAGAGAGAGAGAGGGGAGGGGGGAGGGAGTTTTGTTCCCACATCAGTTGGGCTGAGTGAGGCCTTTCTTACTACGATCAAGTCCTCATGGTAGAGAAATTGTTAAAAACAAGAAACGTCGTTTGCGCAAACATGGATTAGCGGAAATAAATAAGGATCATAATCCTTTGTTTTGCATTTTGTTTTCCAGCTTGGGAAGTTGAGAAAACTGAAATCTAATTTCGGTAAACATCCAGATCTAATGTGCGACAACGTCAGACCAGTACAACCGCTCAAGGGACGCACGGTTTACTCCGTTACACAGAATTAAGAATCCCTAAGGCTTATTTACGCGTAGGACAAAAACACCCACAATTCACTCAACGTCACGTCGTTCTAGACTCCAAAGTTCTTCCTTTGCTCAAGCAAGGGAGCATGCAATACCCCTTTTCTTGAAAGGAAATCTTCTACCGCTCGAATTTTTATGTCATGAGAAAATTGCTAATTTGATGTACGACATCAACACTAATTCCGCATCGATTAATATCTTGAATTTATTCTCTAAGATTACCAGCGTTCATTCTTACAGCACACGCTCACTAACATCTGAACATTATTTTCCTAACAATCTGTACTTAACGTTCAAACTAAGGCCTTTTCGCGTGTTGGGGTTAAAATCTGGAATGGGATACAAACTAGTCTCAAAAACCTATCCAAAAACTCTTTTAAAAAAACCATTAGGACAAAACTAACTGAAATACTAGAAACTGAAAACTCCTATGTCGAGATAGGTACCATAATTAATCAAATGAAAGATTAAAATTCTGACCGAAGTTTAGTTAGACTTAGTCTTCCTTGCTACACTTCGTTACTGTCTAGTTTTCCTCTTCACACATTATCATTGTTATTGTTATATGTATTGTTAAAAAAAGTAATTATTTTGTGTACAGTCTGGCTTGCCGCGATTAGCTCTTCGCTATTTGCAAGCCAGTCTAGTTATACTGACTTAAGGTTATGTTGTGGATAAATAAAACTTGAAAACTTGAAAAATTTATGAGCATTACTGACGGCTGGCGGCATTGAGCCATGAAAGTTTGGGGTTGAGAAAACTTTGATGTATTGCGGGGCGACGCACGCACAATCACAAGTATAGGCGGAAGGACAAGAAAAGGAACAACATCCATTTTCTTGTTTTTTCTGTTTATCCTCGGCCAATCGTCGCTGTCAGTACAACGCTCTTACAAGAGAACGTAAGCACAGCCCACGGCAACGCCAACAAAATCGTCACTTAAAATTTATAAAAGGGGCTAGTTTCTATAGAAACTACGGTGCTGCGTCGGTGGGGAATGGAAACGAATGTTTGGTTTATCAACGAATTGAAAACTAAAGTAAATTGGCCACCGTAAGGAGATTGAGAAAGGGCTAACGCTCGAAACGTCGGCACTCGAATCTCAGTACGGTGGCCAATTTAACTTTAGTTATCAATTCTGTCGATAAACCAAACATTCACTTAAAAATATACGTTTGAGCTATACGGCAACGTGGGCGAACAATACAGGAATTAAATTGTTGGGAACAGGCTTCAAGTCTCTCTTCTCTGCAGAGGCCTCTTTCACTTTCGAGGAAACAGAAATAAGTAGAGTGAAATAATATTGAGCGCGGTGAACGATGGGCTCTTCCCGTCGGCCACCGCGCCACGTTTTCCCCTTTTCGGACTTTTCGCTCTTTCAGTTATGAGGAAGCCTTTCTGCAGAGAAGTGAGGGTTCAAGTTTACATGATGATCACGAAGTATTCACAGTTGTGTGCTCATGTTGTTCATTTGGTCATTTCATGACGGCAAAGAAATGTACCAAAGTGTATAATAAACGTGCAAAGCAACCGGTTTTTTTTTGTGGTGTCGTCGTTGTCGTCACCGTCGTCGTTGCTTAAATAAGTTTTTTACAAATAGGGGTAACGCTACCCCAAGGAACGGCACGACCACAGCAACCAATCTCGTAATATATGTATTGAAATATGTAACATGAAGGTAAATAAATATTACTGTTTTTTTTAAAAGCACAAATGATGTAATTATTGTCACAATAAACATAGGCTCACCATAAAGCTGTATAGTTTTGAGTCCGACTGAAATAATGTAGTTAGTGTAACCAGTGAATTCTAACATGGCATGAATTTTAAATATGTTACAGTGGAACGAAAGCTGGCGAATGTGACAGTGGCGCTCCATAAACTTGAAAAACTTGGCCAATTTTTCCAAGTTCGTCCCTGATCTACCTAATCGCCCATTTATTTCGTAGTTTATCATAGTCACGCAATCACGAAGCGAATTATTTATCTAAGGCAGAATTTATTGCGTTCGATGTAGAAGGAACGCACTCCTAATTGAGTTTAGAGTAGAGACTGTATGGGATAGTCGATCAACGAATAAATGGATCTTGGGAAGCGTATCTGGCATCCCCCGCAGATTTTGCAGGGGCGGATGACATCATCACCAACTTGGCAAAGCAGCGAGAGCCTGGAATCAGTTTAACCATTTTAACGAATTAGAGACCAGAAGGGAATGAATTTATTCCTCGAGTTTTTGATATTTTCTCGAATTTTATACAAGGAAGGAATGACGTTATAGCTCGATTTTTGGAAATTTTAACGAATTTGAGACCAGAAAGGAAAGAACGTATTGCTTCATATTTCGCTATTTCACGAATTTGAGAGCAGAAAGGAAACAACGCAGACCTCGATTTTTGGCTATTTTCACCAATTTGACAACGGAAAGGAATGAACTTGTTCCTTGATTTTTAGAAATTTTTAATAATTTCAGACCGGACAGAAATGAAATTACTGCTCGATTTTTGGAATTTTTTCACGGAGTTTAGACCAGAAAGAAATGAACTTATAGGTCGATTTTTGCCTATTTTCACGAACTTCAAACCAGAAAGGAATAGACTTATAGCTTGAATTTTGACTATTTTAACGAGTTTGGGAACAAAAAAGAATGAACGTATTTCTCGATATATAGCTATTTTCACGAACACGGATTTTCACACTAGAAAGGAGTAAGCTTGTTACTTGAATTTGGTTAATCTCAGGAATATGAGATCAGGAAGGAAAGAACTAATTGCTGGATTTTTTTTTCACAGATTTCAAACCAGGGGGAATGAAGTTGTGTCTTATTTTGGCAATTGTAACTAATTTAAGACCAGAAAGGAATCAACTTATTGCTCGTTTTTTGGCTATTTTATATAATTTGAGACCAGAAATGAGTGAACATTATTTCTCGACTTTTAACTACATTCGCGGATTTGTGACCAGAAAGAAATGAACTTATTGCTTGATTTTTGGCTATTTTTGGAAATTTGAGACCAGATAGGAATGAACTTTTTTTTGTCGATTTTTTGCCATTTAAACGGGATTTTAGACTAGAAAGGAGTGGACTTATTTTTCGATTTTTAACTATTTTCACGAATTTGAGACCAGAAAGGAATGAACTTTTGCTCGATTTTGGGCTATTTTCAAGAATTTCAGAGCAGAAAAGAGTCAAGTTGCTTTATTATAATTATCGATTTTTGGCAACTTAAACGGATTTTAGAGAGAGAAAGGAATGAACGTATTCCTGGATCTTTGGATATTTTTACAAATTTGAGACCAGAAAGGTATGAACTTTTGCTCAATTTTTGACTATTGTTACGAATTCGCGGCAATTGTCGCGCAAGCTAGTAGCACTAAAGTTGTATACAGTTAAGACATCATCAGCATACAATCCTTGAAGCTTCGATCGTTGGGAAATCTAGCACTAAACTTTATATTTTTGAAGGGACCAACTGGAAGGCAGTTGAGGTTTGCTCAACCCAACGACTTTACATCAAACGATGAACGCAACTGATTTGATATTACGTCAACACACCAGCGAACCGAATTCGCCAAGAAAGCCCCTTACGAAAACTAAGACTGTTTCAAGTGGATTTTCTGGAGTATCCATGATTGCATACTTGTCTTCAAGTTGCTCAATATCATTATGTCATGTATATCCAGGCGAATCTCTTTCTGTTTTTCTCTAGTGGCAGAGTTTACCAAACGCCAATGTTTTCGACTTTATTGCTGGTTTGTCTACATTCTCTTTCTATGTTTTTAGACACTTATGTTAATCCATTTATTATTATGTCAAGTTCTTCGCATTAATTATTCTATTGCTTTTATCCTGTTGGTTAATACGTGATCACGCCACTCGCTTCTGATTGGTTTGCCATCAAGCTATTGTTATTTGCCTATATAAGTGCGACACCACCCGGATGGTTTGGGCGGAATCAGTAAACCTAACGCACAGTACACAGAGTGAACCCTCCTTTGTTGTTATTCATAGAACCGATTGATTCCCGTTATACTCTAATTCAACAGGGAATGTAATTATCTTCCAATCCAATTACCCTTCAACACAACACAACACAACCACAACACAACACAGCGAAACACTAGACAACGACAAGACAATAGGATACAACAAAAGCACAAGACAAATACAACACAACAATGCATCTTATCGTATAATACAATGCGAAGCGATAGTCAATGTTAAGTCCAACCATTGTTTTTCAATGAAAAGACATTTAAAAATATACTTATCGGCCCGGTAAGTTACCGGCACTTTCGAGAAACGGGGCCCAGTAATATTGGTTGTTTTTCCGTCCAAACCGAGAAATTGCTACACCATGGCATCCCATTTATTTTCCATTTTGCTGGCAGAACATCTACCAAAACCAATAATTGCAAACTCTTCTTGCAGTTTATTAACCGTTTGGCAAAATGTAAGTAATGGCCTTTAAGAATTCGTTCAAACAAAAGCCTCCTTACAAATTGTCGAATAATTGTTTTCTAATAAAAAAAAGTGCAATTAAAGTGATTAAAATTAAATTTAAACAATGTTGACACGATGTTTTCCGTTGTTGTATTGTGGTTATGTTGTAAATTTGATGTATGATAGGATGACTCCGAGAACAGAATCAGCCAAGACCTGGGCTAAGGATTCAGCGATTCAAGTATTGCAAGCAAGGTTTGAGTGAGCTTTTCTTCGATGTTTTGATCTTCTTGAACGCTTGAAGGGATGACAGATCTGGGTTTCTGCAAAGCAACAAAGAATGACACAAATCAGGCTTACTAAAATACCAATGTCATGAAAATGTAGCCTATAAAAGATTAATCTATTAGGGTATTACAAGGAGGTCTTGTCCCAGTTTTTCGGCCTCGATGTTTTGATCTTCTTGGACTCTCGAAGGGAGAATAGACCTTGGTTTCTGTAGAGCAAAACAAAATGAAACGAATTAGACGCTAGCTGACCTTTCTGTACTGGGAATTCTAAAGACTGGCATACTCAAGGCTGGATTAAGGGTACAGTAAAACGCCATTTTAAAATTTAGCCTAAACAGGTTCTTACATAAATGGTAATTAACAGAAATTTAGCCTATCTAGGTTCTTAAATAGGTTCTTATTTTCGGAAGAAAAAAAAATCACATTGTAGTTAGTAGAATTTAGTAGTATTCAGCCTTCGTCCCCTATGTAGCAGCCAGTTTTTTCCTATCCCTCATATAAACGTTGGTAGTAGGAGTGGTGAATGACCTTTGTCCGCAAAGAGAACTCTAAAGTAGGGACATGCTCACATATGTTTTCCTGTGCTTGTTGCTAGTTTCATGTACATTTACAGCTGTATTTGCTTTGAATTCTGATAAACTAAATGTCAATTGATCTTATTTGCCAAAGTGCACACATGTTTTAGATATTTTTAGAAAATAAGAACCTGTTTCAAATTTTAGGGTCAACAGGTTCCTGTTTAGAAGGGGTCTAACTGACAAATTTTAGGCTAACAGGTTCTTAAAAAAATAGGTTCTTACTCGAGGGGTTTTACTGTATCCTCTACTGGCACCGCGAGGTGTGAAATGCGAGTACACATGTAACACTTGGCCATGGCAAGTCGTTTTAATGTGATACTATGAATTGTGTCTCCTGCCTAAATACCATTTTGTCGCCGGTATGAGTAGTGACGGGAGAACGTGGTGATTACATCACATGTACATCAGTTACAAAACGTAAAATTTCAGATAAATCCCAGTTTTAACTTAAAAGTTCTTTAACAACATTTTATTTGGTGATTGCAAATCACATTTCACGACAACGCCGAAAAGACTCATTTCTCGCCTCACGGGTTATCGGGATGGATAAGGCCAAGAAAGAATAGATCATCAACGTGTCAACGGCTGAATCGTAGCCGATCTCGAGAGAGAACAAAAACCGCCGGACTCTGAGGACGAGTGTGCCGATGGCGATCATATCATGCATGGCTCAGAAAAACACCCTATTGTTGAGCACTTGCATAACGTATGGAGCGTTTTTATTCACGTTACTACTTGCCAGATTGGTTTACTGAAACAAAAGAAAGTATTATATTTTATAGTCTCCCCAATTAGTAGGGCACTTGTGCTCGGCTATCCAGATTTGAGACTTAAATTAACTTGTTATTATTATTATTATTATTATTATTATTATTATTATTATTATTATTATTATTATTATTATTATTATAATAATTATTGTTATTATTATTATTATTATTATAATTGCATAAAAATAGAGTTCAATTCCCAGAGGTTTAGTTTGGGACACCGACATGGCCGTTGTGACGTCATGTGAAAACACTCTATAACTCGCGGCGTTGAGGCAACGGGACTCTGAGATGTGGAATAGTCAAACAATTAACATTTATAAAATACACAGCATCAAATTAAAAAAAGATTCGTTACAGTAAATAAATAAGCCAGGGAATCTAAACTTCAAAAGTAAAGAAAGGTAAAATTTTCTCCCCTTTTATAAACATTCACATTCACATTTATTTCATAATCCTTAATAAACAATAAACATTTCCGCCCGCAAATAGCAGGTGCTAGTCGAGGCGGGCGGAGAGAAAGGGGGACAGCAGTCAGTGATAAATTACGTAAATAAATAACATATACAAACGTAAATACATAACATTTACAAAATCAACCACTTTTAATAAGTAAATTATAAATTATACTAAACTCATTGTAAAACTAAACTAATTTTTTCTTGAAACTAAACTAAATGAGATTTTCAGTATCGACTTTATAAATTAAACTGTGTATCCTTCCGATAGTTCGCTATTTTTTTAAGCAGTATGGGCGATTTATCATAATCGTCCTCGGCCTCTAATAACGAAAATAACATGGCATTGATATGTTTTTTGAAAGCTCTCTTGGGGAGTTGACGAAGTTTATCGCAAACGGAATTCCAAAGCTTAGCACCGAACCTAGCAAAAGAACCTTGGTTTTGATTCAGTCTCGATGGGTTAATATAAAAATTGTCGGAGGAAGAGAACCTGGTCTCATGATTATGCTTTTCTTTAGCTTTAATGAAGACATTACGAATGTTAGTAGGAACAGTTAAACATGAGACGTCGAACATTATTGAGGAAATTGTTTCAACGTATAACATATTTAAAGGGAGGATTTATAACAATAATAATAACAATAATTTTGTCAGGTGCACAAGTAATTTATTTTCTGTTTGTAGTTATATTCCCTCAAAACAGTTTTAATAAGTCAAAATTCTTCAGAGAAACACTTCTCAAGATTCTATTACCTTCCTCGTGGCCCTCTGGCAATTATACAAATGATCGCATGAATGTTCAACCTGGAACGTACAAACCAAAATTAGAAAAAGCTGATGTTTTAGCTGCCTGTAGTGAGTCCCTCCAGAGAAATTTCTCAACAACAAGAGACATATTCAACCCCTAGCCAAGCGCAAATAAATATTAATATTCTTTCTTGCCACATTTCCTATCTTCATTGTGGTTAATTTAAAGCTCAGAAGTTCCATTGACTTTAAACTGAGTTCTTTAATCGTGTCTGTTCTGTCGCACTTTGTAATACCTGTCGCATTTTGTAATTAATTACATCCATTTTGAAATCACTGGTGATCCTTGGAATCTGATTGGTCTAAAATGGTGCAATTTCTTCCCAAATTGCACCATTTTTTGCTCTAAATCGCATCCTTTCTTTAGCCCATCAAAATGGAAATGAAGTAACACAAATAGAATATTAATATTGACAATGATGCTCTGTGATTTCAAAATGGATGTAATTAAGTGGTAATTGAACTTCGTGTCGTGCAATGTTGGTCTGAAATCATACTTGTGATTTCAAATCAAACTCGCGCTGCGCACTCGTTTGATTTTGAAATCACGCGTATGATTTCAGACCAAATTGCACTCCACTCAGTTCAATTACCAATATAAAACTGTCACACTTTGTAATACCTGTCGCACTTTGTAACAACACTTGTCGCACTTTGTAATAAAATAGCTGTCACACTTTGTAATAACAGGTTGTCGCACTTTGTAATAAATTAAGCTGTCGCACTTTGTAATAACAAGTTGTCACACTTTGTAATAAACCTTAAAATTACTTTTGAATACGATGTTCTGTGGAAAATAAGGGAATTCACTGATCACCCAGGGCACAAATACGTTCTTTTTTGATATTCTACTTTGCATACTAAACTGAGGGTATGAAAAAAAAGAAAAAAACGTTCTCCTCCACGCTTCTCGCAATTGTTATTTGTCTTGACTACGATGCATCTTGACAGAAACTCTTTGTCACTACGAATAATGACTTTTAAAAATCGGTTTTGTTAAGCCGCTCCATTGCTAGGTACGTCCCTCGTCTAGTGTTTACTTTGGATGGTAAATGAATAGAATTTCTTCTTCTTGAAAAAGTCACAGTTGCAGATAAAAGTGAACTTTACAAGGAAATGACTGTAAAGATTTTTATTATCAAAAAGTTTTTTTTTTCATGTTCATTGTTTTCATGTTCATTCCTGTGACTCCCGTCCCCCCCCCCCTCCTCGCTCCCCCCCCCCCCCCAGTAGAACAAGTAGCGAGTCACTCGAAGTCTTCATCTCCCTTACTAACCCTTGGACTCAACCCTCTCGCGCATCTTTTTACTTTAACCAGGAGTTATCCCTCCTCTGTTCACTCATTGCATTCCATCATTGCTAGAGCAAGCTGTATGATCTCCAAAATAACAATAGCAAGAAGCGTAGAGGAGAACGCGTTTCTTTTTTTATTTTTTTCCTCCTTTTTTTTTTTTCGCCTCAGTTTAGCTTGCAGACGCAAAATAGCAAGGAAGGATGTATTTGTGCCCTGGGGGATTAGTCAAGTCATAATTTCTACCAAATATCTCATTCAAAGGAAATTTAAATACTTATTACAAAGTGTGACAATTTGTTATTACAAAGTGCGACAGCTTAATTTATTACAAAGTGCGACAACCTGTTATTACAAAGTGTGACAGCTATTTCATTACAAAGTGCGACAAGTGTTATTACAAAGTGCGACAGGTATTACAAAGTGTGACAGTTTTATTACAAAGTGCGACAGGTATTACAAAGTGTGATGATTATTACAAAGTGCGACAGAGTGTCTAAACGTGATCAAAACTGTTCCTTCCCTTGCTGAACTCTCGGATAATTATTGTAGCAGCACCTGTCCTTAAGTGTTAGGAATCACTTCCGATAACTACTTCGGATGCTCTACCCCTGAGCTACAGGAGACTCATCGGAGCTAATGTCATTGAACTAGGTTCAGGTGACAAACGGCTGAGTGGTAGAGCATCCGAACTAGTAATCGGAAGGTCATAAATTCGACTCCTGTGTATCAAAGTTCCTGACAAGAACGCCAAGAAGATTCCATATCTAGTAGCTTTATTACTATAAAATCGAAGCGAAGATTGCAACGCTATTCAGGTTCATTTCTTGCAAAACCCTTGCATGGTTATGATGCGCTGTTTTTGTACTCGTCTGGGATGGACCGTTATAAAGGTGAAATATTGTAGTACGTGTAATAGGCCATTTCCGAGTTGCCATGAACCTCACTATGAAAGCGAGGCTAAGTGCAAAACTTTTCATATGAAAATTAGTTATATTTGCGTATGAATGAAAACTAATTTTCATAACAAAAACTTTGCACTTAGCCTCGCTTTCATAAAGGGGTTCAAAGCAACTCGGAAATGGTCTATTACGCGTCTCGTTTCTCGTCTAGTACAACTGAAGACTGGTACACGAGGGGTAATTCACCCAGACGAATATTTCCCTAATTGCGTTTATTTTTGAAAGACGGACACATTAATAGTTGGTTTGCTAAACGAACAATCAGACGCGTAATGAAACACAATAAAACATTTCACTCAAGTTCGTTCCAGAAGCATATAAACGGCGCGGCGTCTCTAACCGGCCATTATCTTTTAAATCAACGCTATGATAGTAAACGAGCTTGCTCTTTGTCAAAATGCCACGTATTCCTCGGATGAATCGGCCAAACATGAAAGTTTTCGAACAGTAATTTAGATTCTATCGAGAAATTTTGGTGCTCTTACACATCAGGCGCCATATTTCAAGTTCTATGTAGCCCAACGATCTTTAAACCTGTCGATTTTAACTATTTTTACTGACCTGTAGCAGAAAAAATATGGTTGCTGTTTCTTGGCCGTGGGCTTGTTCACTCATGAGCTGAACTTTCTTTCGAGCCATGTAGCCTCGATAAGCTGTGAAAATAGCAAAAAATTATTTTCTCGATAAATGTAGACACTTGCAAATGTCTTGTGTTTAGGGCTTGGTTCGATCTGGCTTATAACACTATAGCTTATTTGTGTATGAGATAAGCGCAGGTGGAAGCATATGAAATGTGTCCATGGACGGCGATGTAAGATTATCAAGAAAGATGTTTTTCTTGTACTTTTGCTTAGCGCATAAGTGAGAACCAAGCTTAACAGCCAAAAGTGTATTTTGAAAGTGGGCGAGTATATCTTACACGAACGGTGTTCATGAATTCCGCAAATTTGACATGAGGGATTAAAAGACTCCGTCTTCTAAAATGAAGAGCCGGAAGCTTGTAAAGTCTAAATACTTCAACTTCAACTTTAACGTCAACTTTATCAATTTCTAAAACCTTAGTTACAAAAAATAAATACATACACAACTCGCATAATTATAGCAAAGGCTAATCGAGGCGGGTTGTACGTACTGCATTGTACTCAGAAGACCTAGATTATTTTATTCTCTTGCTGAAAAGGTCTCCGCTATTTTTATTAAGGATTTTATTTAGGATTTGAAAGCGATCAACGAGAAAATGTTGCAAAAAGAACTTATATCCATTTAGCTATAAAACAGAATTTAAAATTGATATTGATGGTGGGTTACCAGGTCCTGATGTCATGAGTGCATGCCAGAGGGCTCAACTAAACTTTGACTAGGGTTCAAATTAAAATCGTTCCTGTATATTATAAGATAAAGAAAATGTCAATTAAAAGGGTGAAATCTCTAAACATTTAATTGACACTCACGAACAAAATCATGGGTTCTTCCTAAGTGTTGGCGGCTGTTCCGATTGGCAATATTTGGAAGGTATGATTCAATATCCGTGAAAGCATATAGTTCAAGCGAACAGAACTTCGATCAATTCATAGAGACTCAGATAGAGATAACCTGAAATACTGTTTGGTCTACATACAGGCGTACTATGTCAGCAAAATTGTAATTTTCAAGAGTTAATGCAACTCCTGAATATTTCGTAAACACAGCCAGGGAATTCATGTAAGCTCCCCGAAGTGTGTGCCCAGAAACGAGTGTAATGGTGTCTTTGTAGGTAAAGGTAAAGTCGCACAAGAGCCTAAGTGGCCCATACGGCCGGAGCTTAGCCCGGTTTCTGTAGCATGAAGCAACTAGGAGTATTGCTACTCCCCCCTGGATGGGATGCTAGTCCATCGCAGGGTTACCCCCAGCAGTATGTCGCCGGTACCCATTTATACACCTGGGTGAAGAGAGACAATGTGGAGCAAAGTTTCTTGTCTAAGGAAACAACACAGCAATGAAGAGACCAACCTGGCCTCGAACCAACGACCCTCAGATCCTCCGACCGTCCGATCGAAAGTCCGACGCGCTAACCACTACACCACCGCGCCTCCAGATTCTTATTTTACTTGGCTTGGCCCCTCAGTTTACTCTCGGCTCGCGTTCTGGGTAGATTTAAGCAAGCTTAAGCAGTTTTCAATCACTGTTTCACCGTGTTATTTTAATTCGAGCACGATTTAATGAAGTGGCATTAAACCAATACCAATTCAAATATGTAATGTTTAAAAAACGAGCAGGAGTGTTTTATCGGGTGTAAACCACTCGGCTGTGCCTAGTGGTTTTAAACCCGATAAAACACGTGCTGCGAGTTTTTTGAATGGCTTCAAAAACATTCTTGGAAAAGCGTGTGTCATTTAGAGCAAACAATAAGCAAGGAACCGCAAAACGAAAGTGCTGATTTCATAACAATTATGCTTTGTGAACGTTGAAATTAGCATACGAGAAAAACACCGCATACTAACGAGGAGTGTTTTATCAGCTGATAAAACACTGCATACTAATGAGGAGGAGGTTTATCGAAATAAAGTCACCATTTGATAGGTCAATGGGCTTATGATTCATTAATGAGTTTTTGAACATTGTTTAAACAGATCTCAGTAGTGCATTACCCCAATAAGCCATCTAACTTTTGAGTCTGTAAAAGTATTACTAGAAATTAAAACTTTCATTTGACTATAAGCATTTCAGAATTGTTACCACAGCTTCAAAATACTGTGTTGTAGTGATGTGAATAAGTAAATACCTCGTTCCCAGGATCTCTCCTCTTCGTGTCCCATACGTCATCACGTCTCTCTCGCTCCTGGGGCGTGAAGAGGCGGAGAGGGTTTGACCTTGATATTGGAGATATTAGTCCGTATCATGCTATTTTTCCTTGTATCATGATTCTCGCCTAGCGTGTTTTGCTCAAAGCTCTCGAAAACATCACGGAGCCGAAAGGCAATGACGGCGGTCAAAGTTGAAACGGTGTTGTACACTGAATCATACCGTTCATGCATGAACGACATGTATTAATTACTGCGGCGATATCGATTGGCCAGATATCCTAACCCCAAGTATAAAGGCTAACCGCAAGCTACCTAAGCTAAATTAGGCTAACCGGAGTGATATTTTGTTAGTTTCCAGTCTGGAATAGAAAGTTTCTTCCATCTCGGAAGTGGGCGTAAAAGATATTGCCCGGCTTGGTTCTCACGTTTCGCGTTCTCAAGTAATCGCGATTTGTTGTGCTAACGTATTTGCCACGATCTTTCCAAAACAAGACAGCTCAGCTCTTGTAATGAACACCTTTGTCTAGCAAGTCCATTAGCTAAATCGATCTAGAATGACTTGCTCTAAGGACGGGGCCTACTTTTGTTACTGCGCATACGTTCTGCGCATCTCGAGATACTCGAGTTTCCTATGGGTGGTGCCTACTAATACAGGGATATTTTTGGGCGGTTTAAAACTATGCGGAGAAAGCAGAACTTATCAAGTGCTCTTGGTTTCCAAAAATAAAATTGGGGGTAACCACGCATTTTTCAGTTATAAAAAGCTTCAATTTTGAACAAAAGGCCGTACATTTCCTTCTATTTAACTGTTTCTTAGAACAATTGTTGCTTAATTATCTCTAAAAAAATGCGTGGTTACCCCAATTTTCTTTTTGGATTTCAATAACCCTTGCTAAAATCTGCTTTTTCCGCATAGTCATAATCCGCACAAAAATACTTCTGTATTTGTAGGCACCGTCCTTAAGTTGTTTCTGATCCGGCCTCTTCATTTAAAAGCAGTAAGCGGCCATTGAGATATCAAGTTTTCCTTCAATATCATTCGACCGGTATTGCAACCATGGCAGGCGAAGTGTTGATAGTCTTGCGAGCAAGCTTCATTTTCAAAACTCTACACATATGGCTGAATGCAAAGATTGGAATCCCTAGGCTAAGTAAAATTTCCAAGCTTGAAATGTTCTTTTTTTTGCATTGTTGGAAAATGAAAGGGCATCCAATCAATACTCTGTTGTATTAAGCCAAACAAGTGAATTTGGACCTCGATATTGGAGATCGATATTAGTCCGTATCACGTTATTTTCTTCTTAATCATGTCGGTAGAGCGCATTTCTCAAGCGGCCCCTGAAAATATCACAGGCACGAAGAGAATTTTTCGTAGTCGATGTTCAATAACAGAATTTCGATTTTTGATAATAAGGCTTCAATGTTGAAAACATTACATTATCAAGAAACACATTAGGCTAGTTTACACGAAAAGCTATTATCATCGATATAGAAAACGGATATGAAACATACTTCCGGGCAGGAGTTTTGAGGAGGAAATGTATCACTGCGTACGACTGGGGTTATTACAGCTAATTTACCGGGATTTTTACAATAAGAGCAACGGTTTCGGCGTTTTTCATGAAGTTGAAATAATACACGTAATGTAATTGCTTCGAAAGAGGTGTCTGTCCTCCGATCATCAGTTGAGGCAATTTTGTTAATCCTATGCCCCTGAGTTATACAAACGTCACAAATTTGCTAAAAAAGTGCATCCATCTGTATATACTGATACCTTGTATTTTACCTGGGTTGACTCATAAAAGACGCGAAAATCGTGCATATTATAAACCGAAAGAAATTGCGTGGGCAATTTGTTTTTGCAATACCGGTTATAGTAGGCGCTGAAAATACCCCAAAGTGAGAAAATTGTAAACCTTGCTGCAGTTTAAAAAAGATTTTAACAGACGAAAGACCTCTTTTCTCAGTTATGAGCGCAATGAAGCATTCGTGACAAGAAAGGCTGACCCATGACCTCTTCGATACCGGTGCAGTGTTCTACAAACTGAGCTATTAAGCCAACTGCACCGGTTGAATATGAATAGATGGATGTGAAATGTATAGAATATCAAAGGCTTGAGCTGCCTGGCTGATGCTCGACTGAAGTGCAACAAATAAATTGGGTCCGAGGCGATATGTAGCGGTTATGCTGCTCTGACCAACAAAACAACAAATGTGCGGATTATAAAGTAGGTATAGGAAACAACGACTTTTTTTTCAAAGTTTATCTTTAGCAAGATAGATATTTGATTTCTTTGGAGAAGGAGGAGGAGGAGGAGGCATAACCGGACGGTTATGGCGCTGGAATTGAAATCTGGCGATGCCGGGTTCAAGTCCCGCTCTGCCCGCTTGGTGCAGTTGTTTCTCGTTCAGGCCCCAGCTTAACTCCTCCGCCATCCTTGTAAAGAAATCAGCTGGTTTGCTTCCAGACGGTTGGGATTCTAAACCACCTTATGTTCATTTTGCGATATTTGTTGGTGAAAGTTTAATACTCGGCCCCACCAGTGCCTTGTGCTATAAACACTGTTATTACTGTATTTTTCATTTTAGAACAAGAAGGTGGAGAGGACGAGGAAGAAGAAGTGGAAAACAATTCAAGCAACAGTTCCCAGCATATCGGCACTGCTCTGGATGTGGTACTGGTCCGTACCATGGCTATCATGACTGTACCCGCAGAATTATGTACAACCAACGGATAGTGTGTAGAGAATAATTCTGGCTTGCTGCTGTTGATAATCCTCAACTTTAATTTCACATCTTTTCCATGCAAGAGTGTTTTTTCGTTTATACGTACTAAACTATGGAGTTTTTAACAAGAGCTACTACAATCCGTCTCTTGGCAGCTTTTGACCTCGCCAATTCGAGTAGATAATGATATTAATCTGCTAACTATTCATTTTGCTGTCCAATGTTATTTGATGCAATACAGTGTTAGGGTGTTTTGCGGTAGTTGCGATGGTGTGTGCCAATATTTGTGTATTTTTGTCTCTGTCGTGTTGCGTCCGCAGTTGAAGTGCCAATTGTTATTTTGGGTGGCAAACTGAAACTGCAATAAAAAATATTGTTAGCTAGCTTTGGACTACTTCAGACTGAAAACATCAATAACAACAATTCTATTGTATTTGTACACACTTTTCAATATTAGGTATCCACAATTAGCGCGACTATTCGGCAACTGATAGTCATGACAGTGCTCGAAAAAATAAACAACAAGAAAAGCAAAACAACGAAAATATTATTTTGAAAGATTAGTAATAAGTTAGAGAACAATAAAAATTAACGATAGAAAATCGATAATAATCAAATCACATGTAACTTACAACGACAACTTGGTAGGTTCATTCAGTTATCAACTGAAGAATGCTGTCTTTGAAATGAGATAGAAGCATGCGCAAAAGGGTATAGCAAAACTAACTGCACAGTCAACTCTCGTCTTGCGGACACCTCGCTATCACGCCCCGATAGTGTACACAGCAGCTAAATCCCCGTCAAAAATAAATTGCAGACGTTTGACTGAAATAAATTCCCGCTATTACGGACTCTGGCTATTAAGGACACTAACTCGCGGTCCCGAGGCTGTACGCAATTAAGGAAGTTGACTGTATTGAGATGAGGTAGGAACGAATAACATACACCTTCTTTGTCTCCAGAACCTTTAAGAGTAAATTCTGCACTTTAGGCTTGAAAAGTTTTTTACTTAGCTCACGTAGTTTAGGAGAAATTTTATTCCAAGTTCTCGTTTCAGTTCCAGAAAAGGATAAAAACATGTTGATTGAGTCTGGATCCTTTGACGTGAAAATCATCTGCGGCTGAAAATCTGGAATAGTGAGTATTTGTCTGGTAAGAACGAGTCAATACTACAGAATGTTTGGAAGTAGCGCAGTGATTAGTAATATCATCTATTACAGGCCCGTAGCAAGGCTAAAACAACTGAGGGGGCTTAGCAAAATGGTGAAACAAAACTACCACCCCCCCCCCCCCCCCCCCCACTGTCACTCAAAAACAGACTGACTTGGGAGTTTAAGATGCAACGAGAACATAAAAAAAACCCGGTAGATTTAGTAAGTAAAACAATAACTTTGCACCTGGATGACACTCTCAGGTCATGTTTTTACCTTTTCTTTAATGTGGACTACCACGTGAACTTTCCTAATTTCACGTTTGAAGGACGACGTAGACAAACGAGGACAAATTTTTCTTTCTCTTTTTAAATTTGGAATCGGGCAGTAAGAATCCGACTGCAGGAGAATTTTTTTTCTCTGGTCTTGAGGACATATTTGTGTGGCTTTTTTGTGTGACAACGCGGAAACACTAAATTGTCATAAACTAAGGACATTTGTATTGCTTAAAATGAGCAGATGGCTCACAAAAAGGAGCAACTACAGAATACAGGGCCACTTTGGTCCACACACAATAGAACGACACATTAAACACAATAGATGCTATTATCATGTAAATAAGTGGCCCTGTATTCTGTAATTTAGCCCAAGTAGTTTATTTCGACAGCTTTCACGGCTTCAGATCTGTTGATCTCAATCCATTTCGATTCTTGTTTCCGAATCACAAGATAGGAGTGCCTGTTAGCGAAGGAAACTGACAGGTAGTAAACAGACTATTAAAGGTTGTGAAAAGGCACTCGGCAGCGTCAGAATTCAACATTAATTTGTTTTAACTTTAAATTTTTGGGCACATTGCTTTTTAACTTCCAAAAATTCTGGGGGGGGGGGGCCTCAAGGCCCCCCCTACCCCTACCCCCGCTACGGGCCTGTATTAAAATAGCCATATATTTGTCGTTGTCAAGAGCTGTTTATTTTTTGCCTATGTTTTTGTTATTCACAGCGTTGCTGAGCTAAAACAGGAGAAATAACTAATATTACTGAGACTTATATTACTTTGACGTCAACGATCGGCATTTAAGTCAGCATTTAAGAACGTTTCGATCCACGTGTGTTTAAAAGTTCCCTGCACTCCAGAAGCAAACCACTTGTCAGGGCGTTAACCCAGAATATATAGGGATAACGTTGAACAGAAGCCAAAACTAAACAGCAGAAACTAAGTAAGTCTTGTAATTTTGTTACGAGTACGTTGCCTTATTTGAGTTTTTTGTTAGTAAAATGGTTTTTGAGTAAGTTAACTTTTTGAGTTTGAGAGTTGAAACCACTGCTATAGAAAACGACTGAAAGATGAATGAAAGTGTTTGGTTAAAGATTTACAACTTTCGTAAAAAAGAGTCCTTTCTTAATATGTCAAATGAAAAGATATACTAATGCAAGTCACATACCTCGTTTTCCTTCCGCTCTTATCTGTTAAAATTTAATACGTGAAAGATCATCGCAGTTCTTTATGCAACTCAGTTAACAGTTACGTGAAGAAAGCCTGAAAAAGTCACAGAGGTTTGAACGGGATTCGAGCCCATGACAATGTGATTCCAGTGCAATGTCTGATTTCTTTACACAGTTACTTGGGTTGGGTGCATAATTGTGAAATCGAACCTTTCTAAATGATGGGCTTAGAGGTAAAGCGGGCCAACCCACAAAACTGCGAATTTTCCTTGATAAAGTCAAAAATACCGTCAAAGAACTGCATAACTAGAGGAACATTTAAATAACTACAAAATCTTTTCCATTTATTTTTCGGTCGGGGGTAAGTTTTTATTACATTTTTCAAGTAGAATAAGCAATTTCCATCTTGTCGTATAGCCCACCTTGCTTTTGATTACTGATATTTTAGTATAATGATTTCTCCTTGACACTGAAAAAGCAATTACCGATATCAAACTTACTACGAAACGTTCAAACAGGTTAAACAACGCTTGTTTTTAAGAAAGAGCGCTTGACTTTGTAACAGAAAACTTAAAGAGCTTCATAAAAAGTGTCTCCTTGTAAGAAGAAGAAGGAGAGCCAACTGGCATTCCGAAAACTAAATCACTTGTAATTTTAACTGACCACAAAAAGCAAAGCCTGGTTACTTCTTGGCCTGCCCCACTCAAAATGATTTGTGGCTGAAAAAAAAAAGTGAAATTGAAACACTTCGAATTGTGCTTCGGAGTGGACAAAACAGCCAATAGAAGAGTTATCGAGAGGAAAGTGCCATAAAATTAAAGGGAATCGCCTTATCTAAATCTGCGTTTTTATGTAAAGTTGTTTTTTCTGTTTTCCAGCGTGTTTGTAATTTACTGTAATTTTTTTCCATTATATGTTCTCGTGCTCGTCTTGTCCCGCCTCGACTAGCTTTGTGCCTATTGGCGGGAAATTAAGCCCCTTTATGTAATCTGAATTTATAAAATAAATTTTTGTTGTTGTTGTTGTTGTTGTTGTTAATCATTATGTTTGCTGTTTTGAACTTCGACAGTTGGTTTCTGACCTCAGATTTAAACGCACAAGTGTTCATGTGCAGTAACATGCACAAGACTTATATTAATTGTATTGTTCATCATATTTTTAACGATCTTTTTCCATTTCGATACACGAGCAGGTGAAACAGGGTGATTTTATCCAAGATTACAGTCGCTTTAATGAAAACAGACCATACACGTTTTTCTCACTTTACCTCAATGCATCCTTTGTAAGTCATAGCTACATCATTGTCCGCGTACATCACAAACAACTCTGTCACAAATATATGTGTGAGTACGTATTGCAAGAATACATCTAAATCAGTTATTTTGATTAAACTTGCAGATATGATTGCAACACAAGTGATAGTGTTGCCACTGTTGTCCACTGTTTTTGGTGTGGCCACGGCGGGTGTAATGTCTGGTAAGTTTTTCATTCGACAGCAATTTAGTTAAAGTAGCAGTCTCACCGACTTTTTGTGTCACTTTGAGTAGCTATAAATCACCTTTGTATCTTTCAGAACAAATCTAAGGAGATTTTGTCCAACCGTAATAGGAAAATTTTATTGGAATAACATTTCTCAGACAGTTAAGGGCAAACCTACTAAAAGAATGTTTAGAAAAGCACTCTATAAATATAACCTTGCTCAATATTGATGATACATTCCTTGCTCATTATTAATGATCGGCTTTATTGCAAATATTTTCTTTTCTCTTTGTTTATTGTTTTCCTTCTGCTATATCCTTCTTATTTTTTACTATTCTACTAAGTTACTTTTCCTGCCAATTTACTTAAAGGGGCACAGTATTAGTTTTACTAGAGGTGCCTCTCTACTCTCCTTTACCCTATTTGAATTGTATTTTTGAGCTGCGTGTTAGTCTTTGTTATTAATACCTCCAACTTTTGTATTTTGCGCTTATGTAACAGTAAGAGTGGAAACTGCAAATGACAAAAATGTCAAAAATGTCATAAATGAAAACCTTAAAACGATGGTTAAGTTTTGTTAACAATAACTCTACTAGTGCACAGAAACTAGTAGTCTATTAATTATCTTTCGCTGCAGATGGTTAGGATTGAAATGGATTCCAACTCAGTTGAAAAAATCGGCCCATTTTTTCAAGTTCTTCCTGTGTCTTATAGTGAAATTGCCTAGAACTGGTTATAGTTTGTTCTTTTTCGAGGAAATTCTTTAATATTTTCCTCCCGGATTTCTTAGAATAATCTCAAGAGGAAAAGTTCTTTGTTAAATATTTGAGCAGTATCTCAAAACATACAGCAAAATGTCCGCCACCAGGCCAAGGTTCCTTTTTTTAGTGCTGTTCCGTGTTGAAACTTTACTATCTATATCTTATTGTTCCTATTTTTTCAGCACCCAACAATGGAAACAAACACCATTGGGGCTACGGAGAAACCACGGATGATGGTAAGTGAGATAAAGTGGTTATTCAACGCAGGAAACTATTTAAAATTAAAATTATTAGATGCTGACTACAGCTGGGTTAAGCCTTACAGAAAAACGATTTTTAAGCTTTCGTGACGTATAATAACACCCAGTATTTATCCTAACCCTAATCCTAACACAAAAGGAGTAGTAGGGGGCGTCGATATACGGCAAATCAAATCAGATTGCAGTATTTCAAGGTTTTCAGAACTTACTTTTTTTAACGATTTTTATTAACCTTACCAGGCACATAATACAATAATTACAATACAAAGCCCTACTTACAATACTGACCATAGTTACTATACTATTACTAACATTATACATGCTATACTTACAACACCAATAATACTTAAAATGCTCACAATACTTACAATACCTACACTACTTACAATTTTCAGAACTAACTTACTGATTATTAAGGGCAAGACAAGAGTTAACCAATTCCCAACCCCCCAACCCCCCCCCCCCCCCCTCCAGCGAGGCTTGAACTCTGTTTGGACGATGTTACGATGCTGCACCGTTATCTTTACAAGTAAATACGACGAATAACTTACAGTTCCTTGTTGAACAGTGCTGGGCCCACCAGACTGGCACATTGAATATGATGACTGTGGAAACGACCGCCAATCTCCCATTAACATCGATACAAGTAAGGTGAAAAGCCGAAGTTACAGTCCTCTAAAGATGACCTTCGATAAACCCGGAGGTAAGGTAACTGGAACCCTCATAAACACGGATCATTCTCCAACTGTTGAGATTGAGAGCGATGATGCAGGAGCTCAACTAACCGGGGGTCCCCTGAGGGATAATACCTACAAACTCGCCAATTTTCACGTTCACTTTGGCTGTCAAAACGATCGCGGATCGGAGCACACTCTCAACAATAAACAGTTCTCTGGCGAGGTAAATATGAATATCATGTGGTAATGGTAATGGTAATGGTATTTATATACTGCATTTTCTATATGCACATTCAAATGCGGTTTACATCATTACAGTGCAAGGGTGAGATCGGAAATCAGCATATGTCCATTAGCGACCTCATCCAACCCACCCAACCCATGAATCACGAAATAGCACAAAGACCAGACCAGCACACCATGCCCTACTCTTTGCGATTAGTGTGTGGGTTCTTTAACGTCCCACAGGGTTATGAACATTGAAGTGTTGTGAGACGGGGCCTACGGTTTATCGTCCTCATCCGAGAAGACTAGAAAGTCTAACCATTTGCAGATGTCATTACAAAAGCAGCACTTTCTCCTCAGTTTTTTAAAGACCCTGAGTGTTGGTCCGGCCGGGATTTGAACCCACGACCTCCCGCACTGTAGCTGCACTGTAGTCCAATGCTCA